>NC_037672.1:78623803-78743750 GCF_003255815.1 Theropithecus gelada
TTTTTTTGAGACGGAGTCTCGCTCTGTCGCCCAGGCTGGAGTGCAGTGGCCGGATCTCAGCTCACTGCAAGCTCCGCCTCCCGGGTTCCCGCCATTCTCCTGCCTCAGCCTCCCAAGTAGCTGGGACCACAGGCGCCGCCACCTCGCCCGGCTAATTTTTTTGTGTGTTTTTAGTAGAGACGGGGTTTCGCCGTGTTAGCCAGGATGGTCTCGATCTCCTGACCTTGTGATCCGCCCGTCTCGGCCTCCCAAAGTGCTGGGATTACAGGCTTGAGCCACCGCGCCCGGCCAAGTGTTTCTTAATTTATTGTAACTTATCATTTTCCACTTTGCCTCAGCTACAGAGCCACGTCTCTTTCGCCACATACATTGTATGCACTCTTACTTTTTCATCAGGTCTCACCATTCTAGAAGTAATAATGGAATCACATTAACACTAACATGGAGGGAGATTGGTTACTTATTCATAAATGAGTTCATTTCCCTTGGAGACATACCTCTATGATGGATAATGCCATATCTTCTGAGTTTCATCTTTTTCCACCAGGCATCCATTGAGGCTGCTGAGAAGTCACTTATTTTTAAAGTCATTGTTTTTTCTATATATCCACCTGTAGTTCATAACAGAACACCTTCTTAATTAAAAATCGGTGTTGTATTTAATACAAAGATGGGGTGTATTGCTTATTTTTTTCTTCTTTCTTATCTTCCACTTTCCACAAATTACCAACAAAAGTCCTAAAGATTGCCAAGTATATTCCAAATGTCATAAAATTTCACAGGTAAATAAACTCCTCCACTTCCTGCTGTGTCTTTACTTTCTATGATGATCTTCAATGAGGCTTATTCTTTGAAATCAGGAAAGAGTTTTATATGACATGCCAATCTAGCCATTCATCAAACTTCAATCACTTCAGAATATTAGAAACCCCTTATACAAGACAAAACCTCTAGAGCAAATTCTATGATTCACTAGAAAATATTCCCATTACTCTAATTAAATAATTGGACATGTCCTGTGCTCAACATAAATCTCCATTCAGTTTTTTTTTTTTTTTTTTTTTTTTTTAATTCCAGTACAGTGTCAAGCAAAGAAAGGAAGAAAATCGTAGCGGTGGTATGTGACAGCTTACCTAAAGAGCACTCAGCCTCTCACCTTGGTGTAACAGAAGAAGGCCATCAACTATGTAGGATTTTTTCACAGAGAAGTAAAAAAATATACTTATAGTTCTTTTGGGTAGCCAGATTCACATAGGATCTCATGGTAAAGTCAGTACAGTAAATCCTTGGCATTTATACTCACCAACTTATGTGTATTTTACTCATTTAAAAATAATCTCAAGTTAAATTACAAAATAGATTTTAAAATATATATTCTCTTACAATCTCTTTCAAATGCCTGCCCCTCTGTTCTATATATTTCAGTCAGATCTTTAACTTTTCAGTTACTAAGGAGCTAATTTTCAGATTTAAAAGTAAAGCACAATCTAAATAGAACTTTCAATTAAATTTAAGCTTTCATCTTTTTTTCCGTAGCTATTGTAATGACTTAATCTTGGAAACCTACAGCAGGGAAAGATTGGTAGGGTTTGCCTTTTTAATTCTCATGTTATCTCCCCTTACTTTAAGTTTGCTCAAGTAGACATGTCAGGACTTGGGTAGGGGTGATAAGATGAGGAAAGGGTGCAGGGCAGATTTCCCGAAATATCAGTTTTAATATGATACTGATATCTTTTTTAACCAGATGGCACATATCACTTTTATTCTTGTAGTGTAATTATTTTGTTGTTACAATCTATGCTTGGAAACAAATGATGTCTTCTTCCTTGGCACTGATGATTGACTCTTTATTTCATTGCTCATGCATTGCTCATCAAATTTGACTTCTGCACATGAAACCCAAAAGACTCTTTCTGTTAGAATCCATTATGTCAAAAAGTCTTATAAAGGGTGTTCAAACACCTTCTGAAACATCTGTTCTTTTCGATATGTTGTCTCTTTATAAATGAAACATTTGATATGTTGTCTCTTTATAAATGAAAGTGCAGGATACTCCTAGCTCTGCCTGAGGGGACCTCTAATCAACTATCTGATATTAAATTTTCTTCGATGAGTATCAGGTACTACTTCCTGTCTTCCATACTCCAGGAAATAGATGCCAAACATTCTAGGAATGCCTTACCAACCCCCTTTCACTTGCTATAGAGAGAGAGAAAAGGAAAAAATAATACAACTAATATTTATTTTCAAAAATATGCTGTCAACAAACTTTTGAGTTTCAGATAAATTATGTATGTAATATATAATTATATATCTTACATATTATATTGTGTGTATATGTATGTGTAATATACAATAGATTGTGATGTTGCAAGAGGCATAGTTTCTTGATATTTTAGTTGACCTTACATAAATTGTAGGGTACTCATTTAGAATGTATGGAGCACATAATACTTATTGTTGCCAGTACAAATTCTGAGGCACAAAAATTCCCATTTTAAGAGTTTCTGAGCCTTTCCCTGACATGAAAGAACATTCATATTGTTTAAAGTGTGAGATCAGTTCTCTATTTTGTAACAATAGATTAACTAGCTTAAGCCAATATATGTAATAATACTTGCAGCATTACAGTACTACACATGCAGTGCTACATGTAATGAAATACATGTAATAACACGTGGTGTTATAATAACACATGCAGTACTACATGTAATGAAAATCCCATCCCTCTTGAAGCGATAAATATTTCTGTCAGTCATATCCTAATTTAGCTAATGTATAATTGTTTTGTTTTGTATGCATCTCAGTGCATGCTGTGGGTTGAATTGTTTTCCCTATCAAAATAGTTGAACCCTAACCCCCAGCACCTGTGAGTATGACCTTATTTGAGAATGGGGTCACTGTAGATTCAATTAGCTAAGATGAAGTCATACTGGAGTAGAATGGGTCTGTAAATCAATATAAATGATATTCTTAAAGAAGGGAAAAATTTAGACACAGACACAATTGAAAGGCAGTCATACATAGATGGCATCAGAAATTGAAATTTTGGTACTATACACTAGGAACGCCTGGAGCTACCAGAAACTAGGGTTGGTGGGGGAAGAATGATCGATCCTCTTCCAGATGCTTCAGAGAGAGCACGGCCTTGCCAGCACCTCAATTTCAAACCTCTAGCCTCCACTATAAACTGAAAGAGAATAAATTTCTGTTGTCGTAAGCCACCCAGTTTGCAGTACTTTGTTCCAGCAGCCCTAGGAAAGTATATACAGTGTATATGAAGTGAGGATTAGCTAAGGAAATGACTAATAGTCTAAATCTCAAGAGACATATACAGTTGAAGGGGCGGGGAAGGAGGGAGGAAAAGGAAGAGAGATTCATTTTGCCTTTTTGTAAGTATTTCTAAATACATTGTCTAAACATATCATTGGTAAATATTCAGTGATACAAATATTTGTAATCTTTCTGTTCCATATGTTTTCAGAGTTGTTCAGACAAACACAAATGAATCAATTAAGAAACAATGAAAGGTGATATATGATTAAATTCCAAACAGGTCTTCTTTTGAAAGTGTTTAGACAATGTTTCACTATTTTTACACTGGAACACAGTAATACCTATTATATAACCGAGTCTATAAAAACAGTGAAGATTTTTATATGAAACCTTTACTGTGAGATATTATATAACCGAAAATAGGGCTACTTAATGTCATTTTAATTACAAATAGACACAAATTGCCACTGTGTGAAAAAATGTAGAACAATCTAATAAAAATGCCTTGTTTGCTCTATTGTTTGGCATTAAGAGGAAATACCTTTATAAAGCACACAGCATGAGCATGAGGCATTCCATTCTATCATTTATATCATAGAGGGCATTTTCTATTTTCTTAACTAAATTACTTTTTTCTCCTTGTGACCATCACTTTAATACCAACTGTGTTTGTATATTTCCTATAGAAAATTTAATTCATCTGTCATGTGCCATATTAATTTAAAATTCATGTTACCATTAGAAGCTTAATGTTTCAACGATAAACATGTTGAGAGAACCTCTGTGCTATAAAACTGCCCTAACTGTACCTATTTGTGAAAGAATTTTTCCTGTTAATTGGTTATCCAAAGAAATCCAGCTTATAAAGTACAAAAATAAAATAGTTAAAAAAGCTTAGTTAAATAGTAAAATTTCATTAAAACGTACAATAAATTTTTTTGCTATGTATCCCCCAGGAATCTGTTAGAATTAGTTCATTTTCTAACGTATTTGCTAAAACCCAGCCTTAATACCTTTAATGATACTTACCAACCATTTGTGTTTTAGCTTCTGTGTACCTCTTTACTTCAGACATGACTGTTTTCTTTCTTCTTGTTATTTTTTTTTTTCCATAAGTCCGTAAGTCTTCTTTATACACAGTTCCCATTTATTCTAGTCAGTTTCTATTCATCATTATCTCTTAGCCTAACATGTCTTCCCCATGGAGATTTCACAGGCAACCACTCCTTAGCCCCATTAAATAAAGCCGCAGTTACCATGAAAGCAGAAACATGACTGCTCTTGCTCTGCCTTTTTTTTTTTTTTTTTGGCATAGTATCCTAGAGTGTTCACTCACTTATGCACTGATTGATGGGACAGTCACAGTTGAATGTGATTCCTGCCATAGGCTGCTTCTAATCTCCCAAGAGGAATGCACATTATTCTTATTTTATCCCTCGCCATACTTATCTCCCTAAAATTTCTCTAATGCCTACAAGTCGTGTCATCATCAATCCAGTTGAACAAGTCAAAGGTCTGGGAGCTACACTTGGTTCCTCGCATTTTCTCATTCTTCCTCCATACTCACTCTTACAGCAAATAGTATCCATTTTACTTACTACATCTCTTAAATATGCCCTAGTACTAATCCAAAACATTATCATCCCTCAAGATTTTAAGAGATTTCTGAATGATCTTTGAACTTAATTTCCTACAATTTATTCTTCTTATAAGCTATGGTAATTTTGGATTATTTTAATGAATATAGTGTTTCGGTAGGTAGTTAAAAATCTAATGACCTAACATTCAAAGGTTTCACAATTGAACGTAAAAATTCTCCAAGCATCTGTCTCCTAAACACGAGTCACCTGAAGAGCTAACCATGAGCAAAATATTAGTTTTCTTTATATCTGAAATATTTTGAATATATAAGCAAAATACATATCTTTTTACCATATACATAATAATCCATATTTTTTTAATTTAATGATTCATATTGCAGAAAATATCATATGAAAATTTAAGATAATCTTTAATATGTTTTATGTAAGCAAACTATTTTGTTAAATGACTGTAGAATAATATTAAATGGGAGCTTGATTTAAAAAATTTAGATTCCTTCCAATCTTTGAACTTACAGACAATGCTTCAAGCTTGTATATATTGTTTTTCACATGTGATATTTTACTTATAGAGACTCCATGAAATAGAAATGCTGGATCAAATATTATATACATTTGGAATTTTTGCATATATTGCCAAATTCAGAAAGTTATGGAAATTTGTAGATATTAGCAATGCTTAATTTGTGTACATTCTAAGTACTGGAACAAAAGTATATATGCTTTTAAGTAAAAATATGTTGTTAATAGACGTGCTTAAGCTTCCTTCTATGTTTATTTAATGATATATGACTCTTGTCCACATTAAGAGCAATTGGATTAACCAGGAATAATACCTATCCAAGCAGCAAGAAATAAATAAATTACCCAGTAAATTACAATGTCTTTTGCTCAACAAATATAACCTGAGAGATCTAGTCATTTGTCATTAGTTTGAATCAATAAATTCTTAGAATATAAAGCAGGAAGTATTGAAACCAGGATTTAAAAGGTTTTGGTGTGAAATTGAACAGGACAGATTATGATAGGCTAAGTAAAAGCCAAAGTTACGATGGAAAAGAACATAGCAACAAGTAAAGGGAGTCCGTGATGGAAAAATAACACTGAATGAATACTCAGAAGTTAAGGTGTCTGATATAAGGCAGGCAATGCATCCTGGATCATAGAAGAGGCTTGGGTTAGAGTAACTTTTGAATTCCAAAGGAAATGTTTGTGTATTCTAAAGTAATACTCTGTCTTAGAATTAAATATTCTTTAAAATATCTAGTCACGGCCTTATTTTAGTGACCAAATTTAAAGTCTAGAACATAGTGGCTTGCAAAGATTACAGCTACTCTATAGTCAGGTATTTACCAAGTTGCATAGTATTTTCATTATTTAACAATTGTCAGTTTTGGCAGTGTTTGTTTATTTCTTCTTTCCTTTACTTTGCTTTTTAATAGTTGATATTTTAATTATGACTCTCAGTTACCATAGCAGATATTTTCTAAGATCTAAAGTCATGAACACTCTGTTTTACTTTATTTCTTGTTCAATCCCTCACAGGAAAAAAAAAAAAAATCTGCTTCGGTCAATGCTTTCACTGAATTTGTAATTACATGAAGTTTGCTCATATTGAGTTTGTGTTTTCATTGGTTCCTCTCTTTTGTGGTTTTTCAATAATTTTTTGAAAGAAAAGCAGGAAATTCTCCCTTCACCATTCATCACATCCACTTTTCAATGTAACACATGTTTTTAGATTTTTCTTGATATGTAGGATTAGTATGTAATCCCCACGAGCTATAAACTTTTTCTTCCTTATTTAGCACATTTTCGATATTTAGAACATATAGTAGACGCTCAATATATTTTACATAAATTAATTGATGAGTACAATACAGTACATAGTTTCAGCCGAAAATTTAAAAAAATCAATGTGTATATTCTTGATAATAAATAAAGTTTTAGATCTGAAATAATCCAAGGAGATTTCTGCCCCTTCATTATCTTTTAGATAACTCAGCATCAGAAATCAGGAAAATGATGTGGTGGAACAAATGAGAAATCATACTATATTGTGGCTTATCAATATATATTGTGGCTTATCAATATCAACTTAAGGCTTATCAATATCAATTCCATCATCTGGGATGGGGCAGAGAATCTGGTAAATGCATAAAGTCAGAAGCAGAATAATGAATGGGAAGAAATAAAGGGGAGGATAATATTTCTATAATAACATTCTTGGATGCTGTATGTTGAAGTTCTAACCACCAGTGCTTCATAAACTGATCTTATTTGAAAATTAAGTCTTTGTATATGTAGTCAAGGTAAAGATGAGGTCATTCGGGTGGGACTTAATCCAATAAGACTAGTGTCCTTACAAAAAGGGCACCAGTTTGAACATAGATTCAAATATTCACAGAAGGAGGACCAGCTTAATAGATATAGACAGAATGCCATGTAAGAATTGGAGTTATGCTGTTACAATCTAATAAAGTCTGGGGCTACCAGAAACTAGGAAGAGGCAAGAAAGAATTTCCTTATGGGTTTTTGAGATAGAATGGCCTTGCCTATATTTTGATGTCATATTTCTAGCCTCCAGACATGTGAGATAATAAATTGCTAAGTCACCCAGTCATTACTACCCTAGCAAACTAATACAGATGCCAACAGCTCTAAGATTTTGATTAAAACAAAATCAGTTCATAGACTTCCAAATGCACATCACAAGATCTCAGGAAATATGAAATAACTACTTAGAACTTCCAAAAATTCATGAGCAATAAGAAACAAAATGGCTGTTTCAGAAACCAAAAGATGCTCTGAAACAGGATTGCCTTCACAGATTTGTAGTGAAGCACATTTTCTATAATTCCGTAACATCACATACCTGTAAATATTAACCCCTCTGACCTCCCAATTTTGTCTAATGTCTACCATTACCATCAGACTTATGAAATGCAAAGGGTGTTTCATATTTTGTATTACTTTTCCTGCTATAAAGATAATTTATGTTTCCTAACTTAAGAAAGACTGTACTCCTAGTTTTAAATTTCATCAATTATAACTATTCACATCTGTTACTTTGTTCTAAAAACTGTTTGTTTTCTGAATAAAGAAGGAATTTCTTTGGTTTTAATTACTAGAATTTAATAAGAACATTTCAAATAATACAATTTTGATGTTGAGAATAAAAATATATCAACAAAGTAAAACATTTTAGATAATAAATCTGCACTTAGATCTCGTCAATTTGACAGTCGTTAGAAATAACTGGTTAATTTATACTGTTTGTCAATCTAGTTGCTAAAAACAGAATAGCTTAGATAAAACTCACTTGAAAAACAAGCATGTCTAAATAGTATTGTTCTTTAAATTGAAACTAACTAAATAAAGTAGATTTTTAAATAAAGTACTAGGCAAAAGAAGCAAGTAACTAACTCTTACAACCCCAAAACATCCTCAAAAGTAAATCTATATTAATAGGATAATATTAAATATCATCAATAATAACATTGAATTATTACATTAACTTGTCTTTGCAAGTTATAGCATTATTGATGCATAAAAAATTAAAATAATACATTATAAGTAGTTAGCCTAAAAGCAAAATAAATTTTCCTAAAAAATAAACTTATCAATTAGATTTCCCAATCATATACATATAGTACATTTAAAATACATTCTTAGTAAAATTTCATATGTGCATTTTATTTGAAAATGCTTAATAAGCATAGAAAAGCAAATACTAATGTACCAAATAGCCAAGCATTTTCTCAGAATAAGCACACATACTAATCTGTTTTTAGTTTATACATATACATAAAGAAAATACATTCAATAGGTTTTTATAATTTTTTTTTTTAGATGGAGTCTCCATCTGTCACCCAGGCTGGAGTCCAGTGGTGCGGTATTGGCTCACTGCAACCTCTGCCTCCTGGGTCCAAGTGATTCTCCTGCCTTAGCCTCACCAGTAGCTGGAATTGCAGGTGTGCACCACCACGCCTGGCTCTTTTTTTTTTTTTTTTTTTTAAGTAGAGATGGAGTTTCACCATGTTGGCCAGGCTGGTCTCAAATTCCTGACCTCAAGTGATCCACCAGCCTTGGCCTCCCAAAGTGCTGGGATTACAGGCTTGAGCAACCATGCCCAGCCTACATTCAATAGTTTTATTCTCATTTTCTATACTATTAATATCCAATATTTTACTTAAAATTCTTTATATTTTGCTTTATGTTCTCTTTATTACCCAGGAGAAGCTACCAATAAAAACAATTTTGTTTTGAAATAATTTTCTGAAGTCTATAGAGCAAAATAAATAATTCTGTATGAGAAGGAAACAAAATAACAATATCTGCTTTTTCATTTTTAAACAAGTGCTTGGGAAGACAATAAGCAAAATTTTAAGTAAATTAAAATGGAATTTGCTTTTTACCATGTCTCATAAATGCCAAACAATGAAATGATTTAGTTTTCAAAGTTATTATATCCCAATTGATCTTCCGGGCAGCAGACTTATTATCTGATTATGAAGATATGCACATTTATCAAAAGCTAGAACCATCTGTCTCAATTCTGTTTAATTTAATTATGTATTCATCATTTAGACAGCAAGCTTATGACATAAGCCTGTACAAATGAGTAATTCTATACTTATTATCACTTAAGAATGTGCACAGGCAGACTTCAGTCAACTCCTATTAGTCTACTTTGAAATTACAATTATTCTAGTGATAGGACACTGACTAGCCTATCCTCACTGACATATGCAGGATAAATACCTGGCATTCCTCTCAAGAAACTTAAAACTATCAATTTCTGTCTTCTAGCAAGACAGATATACTTAGAATTTCTAAATATTTCTTGAATCGAGAGGTACATACATTTACACCCATATACACATATTCAAAATTCTAATTTTTAGATAATAAATATTAAAACTAGGAAAGAATAATGACTCTTTAAAGCAATATTCATAAAATATTTGTAAATTTGTTACATTTTATAATTATGGAAAATATATTAATAATCCTGCTTAATGAATTTGGTACAGAGCTTCAAATTAGCTACGGAATGATATTTTTCTTTCTTTTCTATGTTGTGATTGATTATATTTGATGGGAATTAGTGAGACTAAGGAGAATTACTTGCTGAAAACATTTAACCTCATTTATGTATCTGGAATTAAGATGAAAAATATATGGCATTCTATTATAGGACTACTAAACTAATTAGGAAAGTGATATCTATGCTATCTCATAAATAAGAGCAAATCAAATTACTAAAACTAATCCATGAATCTTGTAGATGTCATTATTCTGTGCCTGTCATTATGGTCACAGGTAACACAAATGATAAGCTCATAAATTATCTAAAGTGAAAATTGATTTCCTCTATGTCTCTCTCTCTCTCTCTCTCTCTGTCTCGCTCTCTGTGTGTGTGTGTGTGTGTGTGTGTGTGTATCTGTGTGTGGGGGGGTGTATGTACATGTACTGGAACTCTGTATTTCTAAACAAAGATATGTATTGTACAACTATTTGGGAATCTGGCTTTTTAAATTTAATCTCTCTATGAGAGATTGTCAAAATGATTGCCATCCCAACCAAGAGGTTTGCTGGAAAGTTAGAAATCAGGACCAGTACCTGTGGGAGATATTTGGACTGGGCATCCAAGGTACAGAAATAGCTTAAAATTAACCCATCAGATCAGTAGCAGTGTCTTACTTAGCATCCAGAGGTTGTGATGTATTCAGAATTGGTCTTATGCACTTTTAGTATTTATGAAGAGCAATATTTTGAATAGGACACAGAATTATGAGCAAAACAAATGGAATATAAAGGAAGTTAGATAAGCCAGTACAGTTGGCCCTTGAAAAACATGGTTAGGTGCAGGCATACATGTGTTTCTTCAAGTAAATATATTGGAAACATTTTTGGGGATTGGCAAAAATTTGGAAAACTTGCAGATGAAGTGTGTAGTCTAGAATTTTTTTTTTTTTTTTTTTTTTTTTTGAGACGGAATCTCTCTCTGTCTCCCAGGCTGGAGCGCAGTGGCCGGATCTCAGCTCACTGCAAGCTCCGCCTCCTGGGTTTACGCCATTCTCCTGCCTCAGCCTCTCGAGTAGCTGGGACTACAGGCGCCCGCCACCTCGCCCGGCTAGTTTTTTGTATTTTTTTACTAGAGACGGGGTTTCATCGTGTTAGCCAGGATGGTCTCGATCTCTTGACCTCGTGATCCTCCCGTCTCAGCCTCCCAAAGTGCTGGGATTACAGGCCTGAGCCACCGCTCCTGGCCTAGAAATACTTTTTTAAATAAGAAAAATTGAATGGAGGTATGTCAGGAATACATAAAATGTATAAAGATACTAGTCTATTTATTTTTTGCTACCATAAAATATACACAAATCTATCATAGAAAGCTAATCAAAACTCATGCACACAATTATACACTATACAGGGAGCCACTTACAGTCTACAGAAATGTAAATAAACCTTGAGCCAACATTCAGTCATAACTGTATAAAATTAACTATGCTACATACTGTACTGCTGCAATACTTTTGTAGTTACCTCCTGTTGCTATTGCAGTGAACTCAAGTGTTGCAAGTACCTGCTTAAAACACTCTGTGACACTAATCATCTCTGCTTGAGCAATCTCTCTCCCTAGTAAATTGCGTATCACAGTAAAAAGGGAACTCTCATAGTTCTTGAATATTTTTTCATTTTTTTTACTGCAGTACTATAAACTTCACATAACACCATAGAACCCATATGAAGTACCACTAGTGGGATGAAAGTGCTTCAAGGAAGCAGAAAAAAGTCATAATATTACAAGAAAAAAAATAAATTATGTGATACATACTGTAGATTGAGGTCTGTAGCTGTACTTGCTCACCATTTCAAAATAAATGAGTCCAATATAAGGGCTAAAACTACAAAGAAAAGGAAATTTGTAAAACTGTTACTATAGCTATGCTACAAGACATAAAAACCTGGCACTTTTTGTAAAATGCCTTTTTATCTCATATCAAAAATGTAGCTTTTATGTGGGTGTAGGATTGTGATAAGAAAGGCATACCTGTAGACTTTACTGTGATTTGAGAAAAAGCCATCATTAATCATTACATGACAACTTAAAGCAAAAGAAAAGTGAAAGATCTGGAGCTGGAGAGTTTAATGACAGCCAAGGATAGTTTGATAATTTCAGAAAGGTGTGGCTTAAAAAAAAAAAAAAAGTCAGGATAACAGGAGAAGTAGCTTCTACCAACCAAGAGGGATCAGACAAGTTTCCAGACACAATTAAGAAAATTATTGAAGAGAAAAGATATCTACCTGAACAGATATCTTTAATACAGATTAAAGCACTCTACTCTGCAACAATAACCACTACCACCACAACAGCAAAAAGGATACAAAAGACACTTCTTAGTAAGGAAGAGAAGCAAGCACCAGGATTTAACTTGATGGAGAGGAGTACTTCTGAACCAGTGCCAGACAATGAGGAAGAAGATGTAGAAGAAGCAATTTCCATAAACAAATGGAAACAAATTAACATTAGACAATCTGGCAGAAGAGTTCTGATTATTCAAGGCTCCTTTTGATGTTTATTCAAGACTCCTTTTGATGGCAATTATGCAAACAGTAGAAGGATTGATACCTTATAGAAATATTTTTAGAGCCATGTAAAAGCAAAATTTAGACAGAAACGTTGATGTTTTTCCATAAAGTTATATTATGTGTACCTGCCTCTACTGCTTCCCTGCTTCCCCTCCCACCTCCTCCATCTCTTCCACTTCTGCCACCCGAGAAAATACCAATGCTTTCCCCTCATCCCTCCCCGTCCTCTCCCCACTCATGTGAAGATAAAAATTATGATGATGAACATTTTTACAGTGGTCTATTTCCACATAATAAATAGTAAATATATTTTCTCTCCCATATGATTATTAATAACATTTTCTTTTCCCTAGCTTATTTTATTGTAAGAATACAGTATACAATGCATATTAATAAAACATATAAAATATGTGTTAATTGACTGTTTATGATGTTGGTAAGCCTTCTACTTAACAGTAGGCTGTTAGTAATCAAACTTCTTAAAACTCAAAAATTGTATGCAGGTTTTCAACTACACAGGATTTTGGTGCTCCTGACACCCACATTGTTCAAGGCTCAACTCTAGTTTCTTTCAATTCCTTCTTTTCAGAAAAGCTTCCAGACAGCAGCTAAATTTATGAGTAACTGGGTCAACTCTCTCAAACAGAAATATATAAATGAAAATATTATATCGAAACTCAATCACATAAACTGTAGTTTCAAACCCATAGTAATATGATAATGCTTACAAGGATAACAAAAACAAAAACGAAAGGGTAAAGAACAGTAATCATTTCCCATGGCACATTTATATGAAGTGTTAACTTCAAACACCATAAATATAAACATCAAGGTGATGAGAGAAATTCAAAACTTTTTTTTTCTTGTGACGTGAAGACTCGTGAATATTTGTGGCCATCAAGATTGACAAAGAGAAAGATCCAGGCTATGGTTTTAAGTTCAAGTCTTTGGTACCTATAAGAAAATATAATAAATAAATGTGTTATTTGAGACTAAAGGCTCTACATTTTTCATATGCTTAATAACTACCTAGAAAGATTCAATAAGTACAGATTTCTGCATCTTTCTTCAAGGAATTTAAACAAACATCCTGAAGCATGTGGTAAGTGGTTCATGCTGTGAGATTCACTATTCTAGGCAGAGTAAAAGGTCACCTCATCTGTTGAAAGGTTTCCTAACAATTTTTTGACTCTTTAGTTAGATTACATACAAAATTATGAAAGTAACATTAAGATTCAGGAGACTGAGAGAGGCTGCTGAAGGCAGCAATAAGTGTGTTGGCCTCAAAGTTTAGTTGAACAAACATTTAATTATTTATTTATTGAAAAGACATTTAAAACAAGTTTTCTACTTTATCTATATTTGTCTAAACCTCTCTGAGTTATTCAAATAAAGGGACTAATTACCCTAACTCCAGATATGCTAGGTTATCCAAGGCTATCCAAGGAATTAAAACAATTTCAGGAAGTAAATGAAAACACAGTCAAATGGAAGTGTAGAGGGAGCTACACAGATCCTCAAGTATTTCCATAAGTCATCCTTCCTTAATTTAATTATCTAAAACTTTTGAATTCTTTATTTGTCCTTTTCAGCAAAAGAAAATAGTATGTATATTTCAGGATAATATTATCTAAAGTACAGTCTTAGTGTGGGTAAATATGAAGCTGCAACTTCAGAGGTTGCTTTTGTTAACTATCTTACACTGGCTCTCAGAACCACGAGATCTCTTTCATATCTTACTAAATCTATAATTTTCTTAAGAGAGAGGCTATAATCATCAACTGTGCAAAATTTTAATTGTCTTTTAAAAGTAAAGAACTTTTGTAATCTTAGGACGATTTTATAATACTGTTAGAGGTAGTGTTGCATCATTAAAAGTCCCACAAAATAAGCCAAATTTTTAAATCATGGATACTAAAACAGCAATTTCCTACCTTCTCCTAACTAATCAATGTACTCGAAGTGTCTCCCAAAACTTCATGCTCATTAGCTTTTCAGTAAACTTCAAACAGTTGTTTCTAATTACATAATGCTACAAAAAAAATATATTTTCTATTTCATTAAGTCACAATTTACCTTAAAATACATACACAAATATATATACACATTTAAACTGTGTGCATGTGTGTAGATACATACCTATACAAATATGTATATATGTATACATATATTTACATATATATATGTACTTTTAGACTATTTTAAGGGAAAATTATACTCCATTTAATAGTAGATTCAATAAATTAAATGTTACTTTAAATACTGTCCTGTTACAACAAGTGAAAATTAAAGTGGGTGGGAATGAGGTTGCTGAGGATAGCTTTATATTTTAAAACACACAATCAAAATGACAAATAATTGTCTATATATTCATCTTCATTTGATCCTATAATAAACATTTTAGTGATTTTAGGTGAATTAAAATAATGTATTTCTGCGACTGCAAACAAGGAAAATACAGCATAAGCCATGAAATATGTTTAAAATTGTTACATTGCAGATATAATCTTTAGAAATTAAATATATAAACTGTCTTCTGATTTATTCTGTTTTGGTGTTTTCATTTTTTGTAAGAAGCAAAAGTTTTGCTGTTAATCCTTTAAAACATAATCTCGGAGGGCAGAGCAAGATAGCCGAATAGGAACAGCTCCAGTCTCCAGCTCCCAGCGCGAGCGACACAGAAGATAGGTGATTTCTGCATTATCAACTGAGGTACTGGGTTCATCTCACTGCGGAATGCCGGACAATCGGTGCTGGTCAGCTGTTGCAGACCGACCAGCGAGCGCTGAAGCAGGGCGAGGCATCGCCTCACCTGGGAAGCGCAAGGGGGAAGGGAATCCCTTTTCCTAGGCAGGGGAACAGAGACACACAACACCTGGAAAATCGGGTAACTCCCACCCCAATACTGTGCTTTAAGCAAATGGGCACACCAGGAGATTATATCCCACACCTGGCCGAGAGGGTCCCACGCCCACGGAGCCTCCCTCATTGCTAGCACAGTAGTCCGCGATCTAACCGCAAGGCAGCAGGGAGGCTGGGGGAGGGGCGCCTGCTATTGCTGAGGCTTAAGTAGGTAAACAAAGCCCTGGGAAGATAGAACTAGGTGGAGCTCACAGCAGCTCCAGGAGGCCTGCCAGTCTCTGTAGACTCCACCTCTGGGGACAGGGCACAGCTAAACAACAACAACAACAACAACAACAAAAGCAGCAGAAACCTCTGTAGACACAAGCAACTTTGTCTGACAGCTTTGAAGAGAGCGGTGGATCTCCCAACACGGAGGTTGAGATCTGAGAAGGGACAGACTGCCTGCTCAAGTGGGTCCCTGACCCCTGAGTAGCCTAACTGGGAGACATCCTCCACTAGGGGCAGACCGACACCTCACACCTCACACGGTAGAGTACACCCCTGAGAGGAAGCTTCCAAAGCAAGAATCAGACAGGTACACTTGCTGTTCATCAGTATTCTATCTTCTGCAGCCTCTGCTGCTGACACCCAGGCAAACAGGGTCTGGAGTGGACCTCAGGCAATCTCCAACAGACCTACAGCTGAGAGTCCTGACTGTTAGAAGGAAAACTAACAAACAGGAAGGACACCCACACCAAAACCCCATCAGTACGTCACCATCATCAAAGACCAGAGGCAGCTAAAACCACAAAGATGGGGAAAAAGCAGGGAAGAAAAGCTGAAAATTCAAAAACTAAGAGCACATCTCCCCCTCCAAAGGAACGCAGCTCATCGCCAGCAACAGATCAAAGCTGGATGAAGAATGATTTTGACGAGATGAGAGAAGAAGGCTTCAGTGCATCAAACTTCTCAGAGCTAAAGGAGGAATTATGTACCCAGTGCAAAGAAACTAAAAATCTTGAAAAAAGAGTGGAAGGATTGATAACCAGAATAATTAATGCAGAGAAGGCCATAAACGAACCGACAGAGAGGAAAACCATGACACAAGAAATACGTGACCAATGCACAAGCTTCAGTAACTGACTCGATCAACTGGAAGAAAGAGTATCAGCGATTGAGGATCAAATGAATGAAATGAAGCGAGAAGAGAAATCTAAAGAAAAAAGAAGAAAAAGAAATGAACAAAGCCTGCAAGAAGTATGGGATTATGTAAAAAGACCAAATCTACGTCTGATTGGGGTGCCTGAAAGTGAGGGGGAAAATGGAACCAAGTTGGAAAACACTCTTCAGGATATCATCCAGGAGAACTTCCCCAACCTAGTAGGGCAGGCCAACATTCAAATTCAAGAAACACAGAGAACGCCACAAAGATACTCCTTGAGAAGAGCAACTCCAAGACATATAATTGTCAGATTCACCAAAGTTGAAATGAAGGAAAAAATCTTAAGGGCAGCCAGAGAGAAACGTCGGGTTACCCACAAAGGGAAGCCCATCAGACTAACAGCAGATCTCTCGGCAGAAACTCTACAAGCCAGAAGAGAGTGGGGGCCAATATTCAACATTCTTCAAGAAAAGAATTTTCAACCCAGAATTTCATATCCAGCCAAACTAAGTTTCATAAGTGAAGGAGAAATAAAATCCTTTACAGATAAGCAAATGCTTAGAGATTTTGTCACCACCAGGCCTGCCTTACAAGAGACCCTGAAGGAAGCACTAAACATGGAAAGGAACAACCGGTACTAGCCATTACAAAAACATGCCAAAATGTAAAGACCATCGAGGCTAGGAAGAAACTGCATCAACTAACGAGCAAAATAACCAGTTAATATCATAATGGCTGGATCAAGTTCACACATAACAATCTTAACCTGAAATGTAAATGGACTAAATGCTCCAATTAAAAGACACAGACTGGCAAATTGGGTAAAGAGTCAAGACCCATCAGTCTGCTGTATTCAGGAGACCTATCTCACATGCAGAGACATACATAGGCTCAAAATAAAGGGATGGAGGAAGATCTACCAAGCAAATGGAGAACAAAAAAAAAGCAGGGGTTGTAATACTAGTCTCTGATAAAACAGACTTTAAACCATCAAAGATCAAAAGAGACAAAGAAGGCCATTACATAATAGTAAAGGGATCAATTCAACAGGAAGAGCTAACTATCCTAAATATATATGCACACAATAAAGGAGCACCCAGATTCATAAAGCAAATTCTTAGAGACTTACAAAGAGACTTAGACTCCCATACAATAATAATGGGAGACTTCAACACCCCACTGTCAACATTAGACAGATCAACAAGACAGAAAGTTAACAAGGATATCCAGTAATTGAACTCATCTCTGCAGGAAGCAGACCTAATAGACATCTACAGAACTCTCCACCCCAAATCAACAGAATATACATTCTTCTCAGCACCACATCACACTTATTCCAAAATTGACCACATAATTGGAAGTAAGCACTCCTCAGCAAATGTACAAGAACAGAAATTATAACAAACAGTCTCTCAGACCACCGTGCAATCAAACTAGAACTCAGGACTAAGAAACTCAATCAAAACTGCTCAATTACATGGAAACTGAATAACCTGCTCCTGAATCACTACTGGGTACACAACGAAATGAAGGCAGAAATAAAGATGTTCTTTGAAACCAATGAGAACAAAGATACAACATACCAGAATCTCTGGGACACATTTAAAGCAGTGTGTAGAGGGAAATTTATAGCACTAAATACTCATAAGAGAAAGCTGGAAAGATCTAAAATTGACACTCTAACATCACAATTAAAAGAACGAGAGAAGCAAGAACAAACACATTCAAAAGCTAGCAGAAGGCAAGAAATAACTAAGATCAGAGCAGAACTGAAGGAGATAGAGACACAAAAAACCCTCCAAAAAATCAATGAATTCAGGAGTTGGTTTTTTGAAAAGATCAACAAAATTGATAGACCGCTAGCAAGACTAATAAAGAAGAAAAGAGAGAAGAATCAAATAGACACAATAAAAACTGATAAAGGGGATATCACCACCAACCCCACAGAAATACAAACTACAATCAGAGAATACTATAAACACCTCTACGCAAATAAACTAGAAAATCTAGAAGAAATGGATAATTTCCTGCACACTTACACTCTCCCAAGACTAAACCAGGAAGAAGTTGAATCCCTGAATAGACCAATAGCAGGCTCTGAAATTGAGGCAATAATTAATAGCCTACCAACCAAAAAAAGTCCAGGACCAGATGGATTCACAGCTGAATTCTACCAGAGGTACAAGGAGGAGCTGGTACCATTCCTTCTGAAACTATTCCAATCAATGGAAAAAGAGGAAATCCTCCCTAACTCATTTTATGAGGCCAACATCATCCTAATAACAAAGCTTGGCAGAGACACAACAAAAAAAGAGAATTTTAGACCAATATCCCTGATGAACATCGATGCAAAAATCCTCAGTAAAATACTGGCAAACCGGATCCAGCAGAACATCAAAAAGCTTATCCACCATGATCAAGTTGGCTTCATCCCTGGGATGCAAGGCTGGTTCAACATACACAAATCAATAAACGTAATCCAGCATATAAACAGAACCAAAGACAAAAACCACATGATTATCTAAATAGATGCAAAAAAGGCCTTTGACAAAATTCAACAGCCCTTCATGCTAAAAACTTTCAATAAATTTGGTATTGATGGAACGTATCTCAAAATCATAAGAGCTATTTATGACAAACCCACAGCCAGTACCATACTGAATGGGAAAAAACTGGAAAAATTCCCTTTGAAAACTGGCACAAGACAGGGATGCCCTCTCTCACCACTCCTATTCAACATAGTGTTGGAAGTTCTGGCCAGGGCAATCAGGCAAGAGAAAGAAATCAAGGGTATTCAGTTAGGAAAAGAAGAAGTCAAATTGTCCCTGTTTGCAGATGACGATTGTATATTTAGAAAACCCCATTGTCTCAGCCCAAAATCTCCTTAAGCTGATAAGCAACTTCAGCAAAGTCTCAGGATACAAAATTAATGTGCAAAAATCAAAAGCATTCTTATACACCAGTAACAAACAAACAGAGAGCCAAATCATGAATGAACTTCCATTCACAATTGCTTCAAAGAGAATAAAATACCTAGGAATCCAACTTACAAGGGATGTAAAGGACCTCTTCAAGGAGAACTACACACCACTGCTCAGTGAAATCAAAGAGGACATAAACAAATGGAAGAACACACCATGCTCATGGATAGGAAGAATCAATATCGTGAAAATGGCCATACTGCCCAAGGTAATTTATAGATTCAATGCCACCCCCATCAAGCTACCAATTACTTTCTTCACAGAATTGGAAAACAACTGCTTTAAAGTTCATATGGAACCAAAAAAGAGCCCGCATCTCCAAGATAATCCTAAGTCAAAAGAACAAAGCTGGAGGCATCACGCTACCTGACTTCAAACTATACTACAAGGCTACAGTAACCAAAACAGCATGGTACTGGTAACAAAACAGAGATATAGACCAATGAAACAGAACAGAGTCCTCAGAAATAATACCACACATCTACAGCCATCTGATCTTTGATAAACCTGAGAAAAAGAAGAAAAGGGGAAAGGATTCCCTATTTAATAAATGGTGCTGGGAAAATTGGCTAGCCATAAGTAGAAAGCTGAAACTGGATCCTTTCCTTACTCCTTATACGAAAATTAATTCAAGATGGATTAGAGACTTAAATGTTAGACCTAATACCATAAAAACCCTAGAAGAAAACCTAGGTAGTACCATTCAGGACATAGGCATGGGCAAGGACTTCATGTGTAAAACACCAAAAGCAATGACACCAAAAGCCAAAATTGACAAATGGGATCTAATTAAACTAAAGAGCTTCTGCACAGCAAAAGAAACTACCATCAGAGTGAATAGGCAACCTACAGAATGGGAGAAAATTTTTGCAATCTACTTATCAGACAAAGTGCTAATATCCACAACCTACAAAGAACTCAAACAAATTTAGAAGAAAAAAACAAACAACCTCATCAAAAAGTGGGCAAAGGATATGAATAGACATTTCTCAAAAGAGGACATTCATACAGCCAACAGACACATGAAAAAATGCTCATCATCACTAGCCATCAGAGAAATGCAAATCAAAACCACAATGAGATACCATCTCACACCAGTTAGAATGGCGATCATTAAAAAGTCAGGAAGCAACAGGTGCTGGAGAGGATGTGGCGAAGTAGGAACACTTTTACACTGTTGGTGGGATTGTAAACTAGTTCAACCATTATGGAAAACAGTATGGCGATTCCTCAAGGATCTAGAACGAGAAGTACCACATGACCCAGCCATCCCATTACTGGGTATATACCTAAAGGATTATAAATTATGCTGCTATAAAGACACACGCACATGTATGTTTATTGTGGCACTATTCACAATAGCAAAGACTTGGAATCAACCCAAATGTCCATCAGTGACAGACTAGATTAAGAAAATATGGCACATATACACCATGGAATACTATGCAGCCATAAAAAAGGATGAGTTTGTGTCCTTTGTAGGGACATGGATGCAGCTGGAAACCATCATTCTCAGCAAACTATCACAAGAACAGAAAACCAAACACCGCATGTTCTCACTCATAGATAGGAACTGAACAATGAGACCACTTGGACTCGGGAAGGGGAACATCACACACCGGGGCCTATCACGGGGAGGGGTAGGGGGGAGGGATTGCATTGGGAGTTATACCTGATGTAAATGACGAGTTGATGGGTGCTGACTAGTTGAGGGGTGCAGCACACCCACATGGCACAAGTATATATATGTAACAAACCTGCACGTTATGCACATGTACCCTAGAACTTAAAGTATAGTAAAAATAAATAAATAAAAAAAAATAAAGCATAATCTCTCCTTTATCTCTTCAGCCTGCTTTAAGATATTTTTTGTCTTTGATTTTCAGTACTTTTTCCTGTTATGAGACAAAAGTATATACTTGTTTGGGGACTGTGACTCTTCTTGAATTTGTGGATTAATTTGTATTAATTTTTAATATTTAAAATCTCTAACCATTATGTATTTATATAATGCTTTTGCCTTTATTAGCTCTCATCTTTTTCTGAGACTTAAAATGCACATATGCAAGCTTTTTCACCATAAAAATACTTTACTACAAAGCTTTTGTTTTTCAACATTTCTTATTTTTATGTGTCATTCTGAATATTTTTTTACTTTTTCTTCAGTTCAAACTTTTCATTAGTTAAACTAGCGCTAAACCAATCAGTTGAGTAATTTACCCTGTTATTTTTTTTTCATTTCTATAATTTGAAGTTTTTTTATTATTGTTTCCTATTTTCCATTAAATCTCAGCTCAGGTATTCTAAAAAAATCAATCATTTATTTCAATGTTCTCATTATATAAAACATAATTATTTGAAAGTGAATGACAAATGAAAGGAGTTATTTAGATTTACTGTAGCTTTTTTTCTCTCTTTTTATTTGGTTTTGGTTGTATTGTTGTGTCTTCTTTTATTTCTTGCTAGTTTTGACAGATTCCTATAAATTCCCATTTATAAATCACATTATTGGAGTTCCGTCTTAGCTTCAATATATAAACAACTTAAAACTTGTCACTCCCATCATTACAAAAACTAATATTAGAACAAACTGAAACTCAACGTATTTTTTTTACGCATTAGATAACAGAGCTGGTGGGGTAAACCACCATTATGAAAACTGGACAGACAGGCAAATCAATGGTCATAGCCAAGGTTTTACCTGGAGCAGAAGTTTCATCAGCTAGAGGCATAAACTGGTAGGAATACTTACATGGTAATTCTGATAAATTGCTACAGACTTCTTGTGCACTGCATCAAAAGTGAGAAACTACAGGTGACTTCAGTCTTAGGGGGCCCACACATTTATGGATGCATCCTTTAGTAATACCACAAGATTCTCACTGTGAAGAGCCAAGAATAATTTCCCAGTGGCCCTGGAAAACAATAAGTAAATGTACCCACGTTGAAATATACCAGAGAGTTCTCCATTAACAGAGTCAACTTTGCATGGTAAAAGACTTAATCTTATCAAATGTGGGCTAAGAATGTTTCTCTGAATCAAGCTCCCTGTATCTTTATGTTCTTACCTAAGAGAAGAAAAAAAACAAAAAACAAAAAACTTGTGAAAATAATAGCTTAGACATAAGTCCAACTAAAATACAGAAACTTAATCATAACATTATAGAATATTCCGCTTCCCACTCACCTTCAAACACACTAACAGGGCTCTAGTATAACAAAGTCGATTATAGCTGACGGAGCTTAAAACACAGGCTTTACTTGAAAAGGAGCTCTTAGGGAAACCCAACAACAATTATGTCAGTCCACTTACATTGGTATAAAATTGTATTTGAAACTAGGTGATTTAAAAAGAAAAGCTTATTTGGCTCACAATTCTGCAGGCTGTACAAGCATGCTACCACCATCTTCTTGACTTCTGGCAAGACTCAGAAAGCTTTTAGTCATGGCTAAAGGGAAGAGGAGCCAGGATATCACATAGTGAGAGATGAAGCAAGACAGCAAGGAGGAAGTTCCAGGCTCTTTTAAACAGTCAGATCTCATGTGAACTCATAGAGTGAGAGGCCACTCATTACCATGAGGATGGGGCCAAGCAAGACATTAATGAGGAATCTGCCCTCATGACCCTAACACCTCCCACCATGCCTCTCATGCAATGTTGGAGATCATATTTCAAAATATGGCCTGAAAGGAACAAAACATCCAAACCATATCATTCCACCCCTGGCGCCACAAATCTCATGTCCTCCTCTCATTGTGAAATATGATAATCTCTTCCCCATAGGCCCCAAAGTCTTAACTCATTCCAGCATTAACTGATAAGTCCAAAATCTCATCTGAGACTCAAGGCAAGTCCCTTCCACCTACGAGTCTGTAAGATCAATAAGTTATTTACTTCAAATATAAAATGCTGTTATAGCCGGGCACGGTGACTCACACCTGTAATCCCAGCATTTTGGGAGGCCGAGGCGGGCGAATCACGAAGTCAGGAGATCGAGATCATCCTGACAAACACGGTGAAACCCCTTCTCTACTAAAAATACGAAAAAATTAGCCAGGTGTGGTGGTGGGTGCCTGTAGTCCCAGCTTCTAGGGAGGCTGAGGCAGGAGAATGGCGTGAACCCAGGAGGCGGCAGAGCTTGCAGTGAGCGGAGATCACGCCACTGTACTCCAAACTGGGCTTCAGAGCGAGACTCCATCTCAAAAAAAGAAAAAAAAAAATGCTGGTATAAGCATGGGTAGACATTCCCATTCCAAAAGGGAGAAATCAGGCAAAAAAAAGGGGCAAAATTCCCCACACAAGTCTGAAACCAAGCATGGCAACCATTAAATCCTAAAGATCCAAGATAATCCCCTTTGACTCCATGTCCCATATCCAGTGCACACTGGTGATAGTGGTGGGCTCTCAAGGCCTTGGGCAGTTCTGCCTCTGTGGCATTGCAGGCAGCTGCATTCGTGGGTTAGAGTTGAGTGTCTGTGGCTTTTCCAGACTTAGAATGCAAGTGGCCAGTGGCTATACCTTTCTCAGGTCTGGAGGGCAGTAGCCCTTTTCACACTGCCTCACCAGGCAGCACCCAAGTAGAAACTCTGTGTGAGGACACCAGCCACCTTTTCCCCTTCACACTGCCCTATGAGAGCCTGTTTGCAAGGACTCCACCTCTGTGGCAGTCTTTTGCCTGGGCACCCAGACTTTCTCATGCATCCTTTGAAATCTAGCTGGAAGCTGCCAAGTCTCCTTTACTCTTGCATTCTACATGCCTGCAGACTTAGCATCTTATGGAAGCTCCTAAGACTTACTGCTTGCATCCTCTGAAGCAGCAGCTGGAGTGGTACTTGGGGCCATTTGAGCCATGAATGGAGCTAGAGCTAGAGCATCTGGGATGCAGGAAATAGTGCCCCAAGGCTGTGCAGGGCAGTGAAACCCTAGGCTTGGGCGCCCAAACTATTCTTTCTTCCCAGGCTTCTGAACCTGCGATAAGAGGGACTGTCCCAACAACTTCTGAAATACCTTTGGGACTTTTTCCATTGTCTTGGCCATTAGCACTTGGCACCCTTTTAGTCATATTAATCTCTTTAGCAGGAGGTTTCTCCATACTCTGCTTATATTTCTCTTTTGAAATTTTTTTTTCTTCTCTCCCAGATGGTAAGGCTGCAAATTTTTCAAACTTTTACACTCTACTTCTCTTTTCATTAAAATTTCCAACTTTAAGTCATTAATTTCCTCCTGTATCTGATACTAGGCTATTAGAAGCAGCCAGGCCAATTATTGAACACTTGGCCATTTAGAAATGTATTTCCTCAGATACCGTAAGTCATCACTTTTAAGTTCAAACTTTCACAGATCCCTAGGACCCAATCACAGTTCAGCCAATGCCATTGCCAAGAAGTAACAGGGTGACATTTGTTTCAATTCCCAATAAGTTTCTTATGTCCCATCTGAGATCTCCTTAGCCTGGCCTTTATTGTCTATATTTTAATCAACATTTTTTATCAAAGCATCTTAACAAGTGTCTAAGGAACTCCAATTTATGCTTTTTTTCTTGTCTTCTGAGATTTCTAAACTCTTCCCACCTCTGTCCACTTCCCAGTTCTAAAGCTGCTTCTACATCTTCAAGTAACTTTGTAGAAATGCCCCACCTCTTGGTACCAGCTTTCTGTGTCTACCCATTTGTGTTGCTATGAAAGAATACCCAAGTCTGGGTAATCTATAAAAAAGAGGTTTATAATGAGATTTGGAAGAAACAAAACATTCAAACTATATCAAAAACAGAGGGGAGAATAAAACAAAGACAACAGAGGGTTTGAAGCCTCTAGCACATACAGCTACAATTATCCATAAACATTAATAACTCCTATAAAAGTTTACATAAAATAACACACTGTGATCTATTTATCTCAGGTATCTTCTGATATATTAATATTATGTTCAACTTTCAACCAAAAACATCATAGAAGATGCTTAAAGTCAGAGAAGACAGTCTGAAAAAACAAACCTATCATAATCATATTCCAATATGATATAGACTTTGATATTGTGAGACATAAAATATAAAATTATATACATTTTTCAGTTAAAATTAGAGAAGACAAAAAACACAAAAGAAGAAATAGAACAGATAATAATTCAATGCATAGAAAATAGTTAAACACATGGGACCAGGCGCAGTGGCTCAAGCCTACAATCCCAGCACTTTGGGAGGCCGAGGCAGGCAGATCACCTGAGGTCTGGAGTTCGAGACCAGCCTGGCCAACATGATGAAACCCCATCTCTACTAAAAATACAAAAATTAGCCCGGTGTGATGGCACGTACCTATAATCCCAGCTATTTGGGAGGCTGAGACAGGAGAATCACTTGAACCCGAGAGGCAGAGGTTGAAGTGAGCCGAGATCACGCCATTACACTCCAGCATGGGCAACAGAGGAAGACTCTGTCTCAAAAAAAAGACAGAAAAAAAAAAAAAAAAAGAAAATAGTTACACCCGTGGTAGATATTCATTCTTATATCTCAATAATCAAATAATACTAGTATGAATGGTCTATACATACCACTTATAAGATAGGCAATGTCAGAATGAATTATAAAAATGGAAGATAATGCAAGTATATATATTCTCTAAAATGGCACTCAACATGTAAAAACTCTAAATGGTTCAAAGTAAAGGAATGTATAAAGATACATCATGCTAACTTTAACAAAAAACAAAACCAAAAATTAACAACCTAGAGTAGTAAATTCAGACAAAGTGAAATTCAAAACAAGAAGTTATTTGGGATTTAAAAAATGGCACTACATGATAATAACTGGAACAATTCTCCAAGAAGACATAGAAGTCTTAAATGTGTATGCATATGACAAAAGATCAACATATATGAGCCAGGATTTGGTACAACTAAGAGGAGAAATAGTCCAGTCTACTATTACACAGTAGAGAAGTAAACATCCTTCTTTCAGTGGCTAGCAGATCAAGCAGGCAGAAAACCAGTGAGGATAAAATTGACCACAAAAACACAATCAATGAACTTGATGTAATTGACAGTTATAAAATACAGACTGTTGCATCCTGCAATAGCATAATTCACATTTGTCTCAAGCTCATGTGGATGTTCACTAAGAAAGACCACATTCTGAGCCATAAGAGAAACCCTAAAATGTATAAAAAGCAATAGAAATTATACGAAGTATGCCCTCAGATGATGATGGCAGAGTGGGTCAGCAATGTATATTAGCATTGATTGCCCTCACCAGCCATTCATGTAGAGACTTGCTTAGTAAGTAGTGTCTTAATAATAGTTCAATTTATATGAACTATTCAAGAAACAATTTAAATGAACTGTGTTACTATTGCCTAGATTGTAGTAATATTTGCAAATTTCAAAATCTGATGAAACAGAAACATTTGAATTGACCATATAGATGCAGATAGAGATATTAATATTTATGAAAAGGATAAGTGCAACATAATGAGTCATGTGAAAAGCAAGAGACTCCCTGAGATTTTTAAAAACTGATCGCACTATATACACCCATTCTGCATAAGCAGGGCTAAAGATATTTCTAGCTGTCTTAGAAAATACAAAAGCATACAAGATAATTATTGGGTGTATGTAAGCCTTTCTGTATAGGGGATGAGGTTGGAAAATAAATATATTGGTTACACAATATCTTTAAGTATAAATCCTATTCATTTAAAATGAATAATGTTAATGAAACTTCCTAGAGATATTATAGTAGAATTCCCTGGTAGATAAAAGGTTTTATCATAGATGCCTAATTGAAGCCTGAAGTAAAAATGCAAGTTAACTATATTTTATTAAAAATAATGATAGAAAAAACCTATGCTAATTTTCAACACAATTTCTTAACAAACTAAAAGTTCCAATTATAAGAATAAAAACCAATCAAATCCTATTCTGTAATTAAAAAAATAAAATAATCAAGGGAAGGTACAATTACCTTCATAAAAATGAGAAACCTATCTCATTTTCTCACTTAATTTAACATTTAAGAATTTTTAAAATATACCCATGTTTAAATTTTTTTTAATTTTATAAATTATAATAATATAATTTAAATAATTTATTTCTTTGTGAAATTTAGCAATTTCTTATTGTAAAACGTTAACTCCAAATGAATATATATATATATATATTGTTAAATGGAGTCTCACTCTGTCACCAGGCTAGAGTGCAGTGGTACAATCTTGGCTCACTGCAACCTCCGTCTCCCAGGTTCAAGAGATTCTCTTGCCTCAGTCTTCCGAGTAGCTGGGACTACAAGTGCGTGCCACCACACCCAGATAATTTTCGTAGTTTTGTAAAGAAGGGGTTTCACCATGTTGGCCATGATGGTCTCGATCTCTTGATCTCATGATCCGCCCGCCTCGGTCTCCCAAAGTTCTGTGATTACAGATGTGAGCCTTTGCATCCGGCCTCCAAATGAGTATTATCGGATTTTGGGTATGTGTTTAAATATGTTGTTTGCACTTTTGTCTAAATATAAAATATTATAAAGTGAATATGTAATAGAACTAAAACTTACATTACGTGATTAGATTATTTCATCATTTCACAAACATCATAAAGTGTACTTACACAAACCTAGATGGCATAGCTTACTATACAGCCTGGCTATATAGTTCAGCCTATTGTTCCCAGGCTACAAATCCACACAGCACATAACTGTATTAAATACTGCAAACAATTATAACAAAATGGTATTTGTGTATCTAAATATAGAAAAGTTACGTAAAAATACAGTAAAATATTAAAAATAGTCCAACTAAATAAGTCACCTACCATGAATAAAACTTGCAGAACTGGAAGTTGCTGTGAGTGAAGCAGTGAGTGAGTGGTGAATAAATAAAACAAACAAACAAACAAAATAGTCAAGGACATTATTATACACCAGTAGTCCCCAACATTTTTTGGCACCAGGTACCAATTTCATGGAAGACAATTTTTTCCATGGACTGTTGGTAAGGGGTATGGTTTTGAGACAAAACTGTTTCATCTCAGATTATCAGTTATTAGATTTTCATAAGGAGCATGTAACCTAGATCCCTTTCATGTGCAATTCACAATGAAAATCTAATGTCACCACTCATCTGACAGAAGGCTGAGTTCTGGTGGTAACACTCACTCACCTGCCACCCATCTTACGTTGTACAGCCCAGTTCCTATCAGGCCATAGGCCACTAATGGCCCATGGCCCAGTGGTTGGGGACCTTTGTGGTACACTACTGTACACTTTACAAATACTTTATATTTAGGGTATGATAAAGTTATATAAGAGTATATTTATTTCTTTGTTTTGTGGGTTCTTCTTTTTTTGAGACAAGTTCTTATTTTGTCATCCAGGCTGGGGTGCACTAGCACCATCGGGGTTCACTGCCTCAGCCTCTTGTATTGGGATTACAAGAATGATCCACCACATTCAATCTTTATTTGTTCAGTAATGCATTAACCTTAGCTTAATGTAACCTTTTTACTTTAAAAACGTTTTTTAAAATATTGAGCGCTTTTTGACTCTTTTGTAATAATTTAAAACACAAACTGTATAACTATACAAAACATTTTATTTATTTATTTATTTATTTATTTATTTATTTATTTATTGAGTTGGAGTCTCGCTCTGTTGCCCTGGCTAGAGTACAGTGGCGCAATCTCGGCTCACTGCAAGCTTTGCCTCCTGGGTTCACGACATTTCCCTGCCTCAGCCTCCTGAGTAGCTGGGACTACAGGAGCCTGCCACCATGCCTGGCTAATTTTTCATATTTTTAGTAGAGATAGGGTTTCACCCTGTTAGACAGGATGGCTTCGATCTCCTGACCTCATGATCTGCCTGCCTTGGCCTCCCAAAGTACTGGGATTACAGGCATGAGCCACCACACCTGGCAACATTTTATTTCTTTATATCCTTATTCTAGGAGCTTTTAAAAATTTTTATTTATTTTTTCTTTTTAAATATTTTATTAAAATACACACCTAGCATAGGTGTACATAGGGTCAGAATTATACTACTATCTCTCACCTCCACATCTTGTCCAACGAAAAATACTTAGGGGTAATTACATGCACGGAACTGTCATCTCCTACACTTTCCTCTGGAGTACCTTCTGAAGAACCTGTCTGAGACTATTTTACAGTTAACTTTTTAAAATAAGTAAAAACTACAGTATAAAAAATAAAATGTATAATATAGTAATATAGAAACTCATAAGATCATTGTGTATTATTATCAAATATTGTATACTGTACAAAATGGTATGTGCTGTACTTTTATAAAACTGATAGAGCAATGGGTTTATATCAGCCTCACCAAAAACATATGAGTAATGCCTTATGGTATAATATTACAATGTTTATATCACTAGGCAATAGTGACACATCCATTAGAATCTTAAGGGACCACCATTACACATATGAACTATTGTTGACCACAGTGTTGTTAAATAGTGTGAGACAATATGTGGTTTTGACAAAGACTCTCCTTCACCAAACTATATTCTGACTCTTTGGAGCACTCTTCTTGATGATCCCTTGGCCTTGGCCCTCATCCTGTCTTTGCCTGCCTACCCGTCTTAGAAAGGATCTTGCTTATTTAGTTTAGTGAGAATCCTCACCCTTTTGATATATAATAACATTCTTCATCCCCTCATTTTACATCTACTTCTTTGTCCTGCCTTTAACAAGAATCCTGTTAGGTCGGTTTAACAACCATCTCCTTAGCCTTGATGTTTCCTTTTAGTAATTTTCTATTCACTGACACTCTGTTCCCGCTCCTTAGCTATACGTCTGCACTTGTCATTAACAATTTTGGGGGGCAGACCAAGAAGGCTGATTAGAAACAGCTGTGGTCTGCACCGCTCACAGAGAAGAACAAAAACAGTGAGTGAAATCTACACCTTCAAATGAGGTATCCAGTGGGACTGACTAAGCAGTCGGTGAGACATACGGAGAGTGAGGAAAAGCAGATTGTGGTGACAGCCCACCCAGGAATGGCATGGAGTGAAGAGAGCTCCCACACAGAGCCAAGGGACGCAGTGAGTGATTGTGCAACCTCACCTGGCAAACCACACTTTTCCCATGGATCTTTGCAACCCACAGATCAGGAGATCCCCTCATGATCCCATGCCACCAGAGTCTTGGGTTCAAAGCACAGAGCTGTGCAGAGTCTCCATGGCTGCTTGGGCATGCACGGAGACACAGGAGTTTGCACATACTTCGGCTCTGGGAATTCCAGTGAGGCAAGAGATCCATCCATTCCCCTAAGAAAGGGGTTGAAGCCAGGGACCAAACCAACCTCATTCAGCAGACCCTGCTCCCAGGTTAAGACCCCCTGGCTTGGAATTCCAGTCAGAGAGCAGCACAGCAGCAGCAGGCTGGAGGCTGCCTGAGACAACTGATTTCCCATAGGAAAAAAGTGGCCGCCATTCTTTTGCTAAAGTTGGCTGTCCTGGTCTGCTGGCTCTGGAGAGTCTGGGTGGTCTAAATGAGGAAGGTTCCCACCAATGCAGTGTGCCCACTCTGCCAAGGGCAAGCCAACTACTTCTTTAGTGGATCACTAACCCCATTCCTCCTGACTAGGTGCATCCTCTCAAGAGAAGTCTCCAGAAATCTCCTACAGGAACATCCGGGCTGGCATCAGGTCAGTGCCCCTCTAGGACAGACCTCCCAGAAGTAGCAGCAGGCCACTATCTTTACTGTTTTTCAGCCTTTACTGATGATACCTCCAGGTGCAGGATGGACCCAGGTGATTAGGGTCTGGAGTGAACCCCCACCAAACTGAAGGAGCCCTATGGAAGAGGGGCATGATTGTTAAAAGAAAAACAAAGAAACAGAAAGCAACAACAACAACATTAACAAAAAAGACCCCACAAAAACCCCATTCACGAGTCATCAACCTCAAAGATCAAAAGTAGATAAGCCCACAAAGATAAAGGAATGAATCAATAAAAAGATACTGAAAACTCAAAAAACAGAGTGCCTCTTCTCTAAATAATTTCAACACCTCTCGAGCAAGGGCACAGAACTGAGCTGAGACTGAGATGGCTGAATTGACAAAAGAAGGCTTCAGAAGGTAGGTAGTAACAAACTTTGCTGAGCTAAAGGAGCATGTTCTAACCCAATGCAAAAAAAGCTAAGCATCATAGTAACACATTATAAGAGATGATAAACAGAATAGCTAGTTTAGAGAGGAACATAAATGACATTATAGAGCTAAAAAAAAAAACACAAGAACTTCACAATGCAATCACAAGTATCAACAGCTGAACAGATCAAGTGGAGATAATAATCTCAGTGCTTGAACACTGTCTCTTCAAAATAAGGCAGTCAGACAAGAATAGAGAAAAAAGAATAAAAAGAAACAACAAAACTTCTGAGAAATATGGTATTATGTAAAAAGACCAAACCTACAACTGATTGGTGTACCTAAAAGAAACAGAGAAAGGAACCAGGTTGAAAAACATATTTCAGGATATCATCCAGGAGAACTTCCCAAACCTAGAAAGACAAGCCAGCATTTAAATTCAGGAAATCCAGAGAACACCAGTAAGATACTCCATAAAAATTAACCCCAAGAGACATAATCATTAGGTACTCCAAAGTTGACATGAAAGAAACAATGTTAAGTGCAGCCAGAGAGAAAGACCAGGTCACACTAACAGTGAACCTCTCAGTGGAAACCCTACAAGCCAGAAGGGATTGGGGGCCAATAAAATTATTCATTCTTAGAGTAAAGAATTTCCAACCCAGAGTTTCATATCCAGCCAAACTAATCTTCATAAGTGAGGGAGAAAGAAGATCCTTTTCAGACAGTCAAATGTTGGGAAAATTTGTCAACGCTAGGTCTGTCTTGCAAGAGCTTCTGAAGGAAGCACTAAATACGGAAAGAAAAGACCATTACCAGCCACTACAAAAACACAACGAAGTATACAGGCCAGTGACACTATGAAACAATTACACAAAAAGCCTGCAAAATAACTAGTTAGCATCCTGAAGATGGGATCAAATTCACACATATTGATATTAACCTTAAATGTAAATGGACTAAATGCCCTAGAATGGCAAGCTGAATAAAGAGTCAAGACCTATTCAAACCAACAAAGATAAAAAAAGACAAATAAAGGCATTACACAATGGTAAGGAGTTCAATTCAAGAAAAAGAACTATCTTAAATAGTTATGCTCCCAATACAGGAGCACCCAGATTCAGAAAGCAAGTTCTTAGAGACCAACAAAGAGATTTGGACTCCCACACAATAATAGTGGGAGAGTTTAACACTCCACCGAGACTATTAGATCGTTTAGACAGAAAATTAATAAAGATATTTAGGACCTGAACTCAGCTCTGGAACAAGTGGACCTCACAGATATCTACAAACCTATCCTCCCCCAAATAAGAGATATACACTTACTCTAAAATTCATCATATAATTGGAAGTAAAACACTCCTCACAAAATGCAAAGGAACTGAAATAACAACAGTCTCTCAGACTGTCTTACAATTCAATATTAAGAAACCCACTCAAACTCACACAACTACATGTATATTGAACAACCTGCTCCTAAATGACTGCTGTGTAAATAAAGAAATTAAGGCAGACATCAAGAAGTTCTGTGAAACTAATGAGAACAAAAGGACAATATGACAGAATCTCTTTAACTTAACACCACACATAAATGGTGTTAAGAGGGAAATTTATAACACTAACTGCCCACATCAAAAGGCTAGGAAGATCTCAAATTGACAATGTCACATCACAACTAAAAGAACGAGAGAACCAAAGACAAACAAACACCAAAGCTAGCAGAAGGCAATAAATAACAAAGATTAGAGCAGAACTGAAGGAGATAGAAACAAAAAAACCCTTCAAAAAATAAATCCAGGAGCTGTTTTTCTTTGGTGGGAGGTGGGGGGGAGGTGTTTGAAAAAATTAATAAAAGAGACTGCTAGCTAGACTAATACAGATAAAAAGAGAATAATCAAATAGAATCAGAAGTGATAAGAGGAATATCACCACTGATCCCACAGAAATACAAACAATCATCAGAGAATACTATAAATACCTCTAGGCACGTAAACTAGAAAATCAAGAAGAAATGGACACATTTCTGGATGCATATACCTTCTCAAGACAGAACCAGGAAGAAATCAAATCACTGAATAGACCAATAATAAGTTCTGAAATTGAGGCAGTAATAAATAGCTTACTAACCGAGAAAAAAGCCCAGGTCTAGACAGATGTACTGCTGAATTCTACCAGAAGTACAAAGAGGAGCTGCTACCATTTCTTCAGAAACCATTCCAAACAATTGAAAAGGAGGAACTTCTCCTTAACTCATTTTATGAGGCCAGCATCATCTGGATATAAAAGCCTGTTAGAGATACAAAAAACAAACAACAACAGCAACAAATTTCAGGCCAATATCCCCAAGGAATATTGATGCAAAGACCCTCAATAAAATACTGGCAAACAGAATCCAGCAGCACATCAAAAAGCATATCCACGATGATTAAGTAAGGTTCATTCCTGAGATGCAAGCTTGGTTCAACATACGCAAATCAATAAATCTAATTCATTCCATAAACAAAACTAAAGACAAAAACATCAAGATTATCCCAATAAACACAAAAATGCCTTTGATAAAATTCAGAATCCCTTTAGTATAAAAACTCTTAATAAACTCAGTATTAAAGGAACGTACCTCAAAATAACAAGAGCCATATATGAAAAACGGCAAATATTATACTGAATGGGTAAAAGCTGGAAGCATTCCTCCCTTGAAACTAAGCACAAGATAAGGATGCCCTCTCCAATAATAAGCACAAGATAAGGATGCCACTTCTATTTAACATAGTATTGGAATTTCTGGCCAGCGCAATCAGGCAAGAGAAAGAAATAAAGTGTATTCAAATAGGAAGCAAGGAAGTCAAATTATCTTTGTTTGCAGATGACATGATCCTATATCTAGAAAACATCATTGTTGGCTGGGAGCGGTGGCTCACACCTGTAATTCCAGCACTTTGGGAGGCCGAGGCAGGCAGATCACCAGGTCAGGAGATCGAGACCATCCTGGCTAACATGGTGAAACCCCGTCTCTACTAAAAATACAAAAAATTAGCTGGTCGTGGTGCTGGGCACCTTTAGTCTCAGCTACTTGGGAGGCTGAGGCAGGAGAATGGCATGAACCTGGGAGGCAGAGCTTGCAGTGACCCTAGATCACGTCACTGCACTCCAGCCTGGGCAACAGAGCGAGACTCTGCCTCAAAAACAACAACAACAACAACAAGCGCCATTGTTTCAGCCCAAAAGCTTCTTAAGCTGATAAGCAACTTCAACAAAGTTTCAGGCTACAAAATCAATCTGCAAACACTGCTAGCATTCCTATACACCAAGAACAGGCAAGCAGAGAGCCAAATCATGAATGAACTCCTATTCTCAATTGCTACAATGAGAATAAAATACTTAGGAATACAGCTAACAAGGGAAGTGAAGGACCTCTTCAAGAAGAACTACAAACTGCTGCTCAAAGAAATGAGAGAGGACACAAATAAATGAAAAAATATTCCATGCTCATGGACAGGAAGAATAAATATCATGGAAATGGTCATACTGCCCAAGGTAATTTATAGATTCAATGTTATTCTTATTAAACTACCACTGACATTCTTCAAAGACTAAGAAAAGAAACTATTTTAAAATTCATTTGGAACCAAAAAAGAGCCCTATAGCCAAGACAATTATAAGAAAAAAACAAACAAAACAAAAAAACGAAGATGAAGACATCACACTACCTGACTTTAAACTATACTGCAAGGTTACAGTAACCAAAACAGCATGGTACTGGTACAAAAACAGACACATAGATCAATGAAACAGAATAGAGAACTCGGAAACAAGACTAGACACTTAACAACCATCTGATCTATGACAAATCTAACAAAACAAGCAATGGGGAGAAGATTTTTCACTTAATAAATGATGCTGGGAGAACTGGCTAATCATATGCAGAAAATTGAAACTGGACCCCTTCCTTAAACTTTATATAAAAAATTAACTCAAGATGGACTAAAACTTTAATGTAAAACCCAAAACTATAAAAATGCTAGAAAAACAATCTAGACAATACCATTCAGGACATAGGCACAGGCAAAAATTTTATGATAAAAATTCCAAAAGCAGTTGCAACAAAAGCAAAAATTCACAAATGGAATCTAATTAAGCTAAAGATCATCTGCACAGCAAAAGAAACTATCATCAAAGTGAACAGAAAACCTGTAGAATTAGAAAAATAATTGCAATTTATCTCTCTGTGAGAGGTCTAATATCCAGAATCTGCAAGGAACTAAAACAAATTTATGAGAAAAAAACAAATCAAACAACCTCATTAAAAATTAGGCAACAGGGATTAACAGATGCTTCTCAAAGGAAGAGATTCATGTGGCCAAAAAACATGAAAAAAAGCACATGACTGAACATTAGAGAAATCCAAATCAAAACCACAATAAGATAACATGTCATTCCAGTCAGAATGGCAATTATTAAAAAGTCAAGAAACAACAGATGCTGGTGAAGATACTGAGAAAAAGGAATGTTTCTACACTGTTGGTGAGAATGTAAATTAGTTCAAACATTGTGGAGGACAGTATGGCAATTCCTCAAAATTCTAGAAGCAGAAGTACCTTTTAATGCAGCAATTCCATTACTGGGTATATACCCAAAGAAATATAAGTCATTCTGTTATAAAGATGCATGCAGGCATATGTTCATTGCCTCACTATTTACAATACCAAAGATATAGAGTCAACTGAAATGCCCATCAATGATAGACTGGATAAAGAAAATGTGGTACATATATACCATGGAATACTATGCAGCCATAAAAGGGAACAACATCATGTCCTTTGCAGGAACATAGATGAAGCTGGGAGTCAGTATCCTTACCAAACTAACACAGGAACAGAAAACTAAACACATGTACTCACTGCTAAGTGGGAGTAGAATAATTAGAGCACACAAACACATGGTGGGGTGGGTTGGAAACAACATACACCGAGGCCTGTCATTGCGGGTAGGAAAAGGGCAAGCATTAGAAAGAACAGCTAATAGATACTGAACTTAATATCTAGGTGGTGGGTTTTTCTGTGCAGCAAACCACCATTGCACACATTTACCTATGTAACAAACCTGCACATCCTGTACATGTACCCTGGAACTTAAAATAAAAGTTGAAAATATAAAAGGTTAATGTCCTCCATGAAATTCTAGAAAATGATGCTTTAGTTGTATAAATTTTTGAGGTAGATAATATGATGTTTTCATATACATATTCATAGTTAAATTATTACTACAGGTAAGTGATTTAACATATCTATCACCTTCCATAGTTGTTTATATATATATATATATATATATATATTTGTGTGTGTGTGTGCATATCACACAAGTGTGATATATATAAAAACACACTTGTATTTACTTTTGTATTATATATTATTTACATATATAATATATATTAATATATAAGGTCTATACTAATTTTAAATAAAATATAAATTGCAAAAGAAACATAGGTGAAAGAAAATTATATCATTGATATACTACAATTTAGTATTTTATTTAAGTTTCATATACATGGAAATTTTATTTTTCAGTGCAAATATATACTAACCAGCTAATTAATCTGGTGAAAGTGCTATTAATGTTCCAAATTTTTCTTTCCATTAGGTTCTGATTAATATTACAAAACTAGCAAATTATAATCTATACTTGTAATTCACATAGACATATATAGGTAAGGAGATTAGCATTTGAAAACAAGTAAATATTTTGAAAGTAACTTTACTTAATAAATTAAGGCATGAAATTTAGTATACAGAAACTACATATCCATTTTGCTGTTAAAGCAATATTATGAGTCAATTCATATTTAAATGTTTTATGTTTAGTAACTTAAAAGAAGAGAAAGCGATTTGAACAGATGAGGTCTTGGTGGGATTCTATTATTTAAAGAACACCATATTGAGCTACCAAAGGCCTAAAAATCAAGGAAAAAAATAAAGAATGAGTTGTATGAAGTCCCAGAGGATGCTCAAAGTTGATTTATCATGTGGCATGTCAGGAAACATCAAAAGATGATTAAAATATATGTTAGTGTTTCCATGCTAGAGAAAAGCACTGAAAGCAAACAGTAAAATTCAGCTCTTCCTGGATAAAAAGGAGTCTTTCTCTGAATTCAGTTCCACAACAGAAAAGGAGATACCTCTGTACCCGTTATAAAATAAGACAAATATTTTACATATAAATTGTGAGGCAGCCATGCCCTCCTCCCCCTCTTTCCTTCTCTCTCTCTTATGAGATCTTCAGTTGGGTTGAGTCATCGTCTTCGTACAAACTCCCTGCCTAAGAGTCCTATAAGGAAAAAAACACTAAAATATGCTGCATTTTGAACTGGCTAGGAGCATATGGCCAGAAGCCAGATTGCCTGCTTCACATTCCAGCTCTGTCCTTTGTATTCATTAGGTTTGTGACCCTGGTCAAGTTACTTAATTTATTTCTTCCTCCATTTCCATATCTATGCATGACAATAATACAAACAGTAGTACATACCACATAATTATCATTAAATATACATTTGAAATATATTTATCTTTTTAATTGAACACTCATTGTTGAGGAGTGTCCGGTACATAATAATATAAAATATGTTAAGTATCATTATTTACTCAGCACATATACTTGGAAAGTCTCTTTGATCCAGGGTACTATGATAGTTTGCAGTTTAAATCTGAAAGACTGAGAAGCAGGAGCGATGAAGGCAGGAAAAGACTGCTGCGTTAGCTCAAGCAGTCAAGCAGAGAGTCAGTCAATGCTCCCTGCCTTTACCTTTTGGCTCTATTTGGGCCCTCAGTGAACTGAACGATTGTTACCCATACTGGGGAGGGCCATGTGCTTTAATAAGTCCACCAATTCAAATGCTAGTATCTTTAGAAATACCCTCACATACAAATCCAGAAATAATGTTTAAACCGGTATCAGGACATTCCCTGATCCAGTTAAGTTGATACATAAACTTAATTTTCATAATTCCCTAGTAGGGTTGTCTCCTATCCCAGTATTACTGTTGTTCTTTAAAAAAAAAAAAAAAAAAAAAAGTAATGTGAAGTGATGGACACATGCAAGGAGAAACTAGCTATGTAAAGATGCAAATATTTGAGTTATGTTACCACAAACCAAGGAATGTCTAACTCCATCAGAAGCTAGGAAGAAGCAGATAAAAAATCTTCCACTAGGGACTTGAGAGGGAGCATGACTCTGCCAATACATTCATTTCTTTTTTTAAACTTTTATTTTAGGTTCGGGGTACATGTTCTGGTTTGTTATATAGGTAAACTAGTATCACAGGGGTTTGTTGAACAGATTATTTTATCACACAGGTATTAAGCCTAGTACCCAATGGTTCTTTTTTCTTCTCATCTCCATCCTTCCACCCTTTTCTCTCAAGTAGACCTCAGTGTCTGTTGTTCCTTCTGTGTTCATGAGTTCTCGTCATTCACCTCCCAGTTATAAGTGAGAACATGTGGTATTTGGTTTTCTGCTTATTCATTAGTTTGGTAAGGATAATAGCCTCCAGATCCATCTGTGTTCCTGAAAAAGACATGTTCTCCTTCATTTTTATGGTTTCATAGTATTCCATGGTGTATATGTGCCACATTTCCTTGATCCAACCTGTCACTGATGAGCATTTAGGTTGATTCCTTGTCTTTGCCATTGTGAATAGTGCCTCAATAAACATTCACGTGCATGTGTCTTTACAGTAGAATGATTTATATTTATCTGAGCATACACCCAAATCCATAGGAGTGCTTACTTACAGCCTCCAAAACAGTAAAAAAGAAATCATGTTGTTTGTAGATTCCCAGTTAATACTGCAGCCCTAGGAAATTAACACAGGTACCCCTTGCATGTTCTCCCATACCACAGTGTGTTCTCCTCATTTTAGCACTGATCATACTCAGTTGCATTTTTTCATTTATCTGCCAATATTTTGCATTAGTTTAAATTTTTGAGAGAAAGGTCAAGTTTATTTTGTGAATTATTTTAACTTCTGCACCTAACAGAAATCCAGACATTTTATTAATTCAATAAAATGTTTGTTTTTGTAAATGAAGTAAATTAATTTCAAATTTCAGCAACCTGTATGGTAAGTCTGTATTTCATAAAAGATAATTTGTAATTACTACTTAAGAACAGTTAATACGTAGTGTTTTGCCTTATATTTCTATTTTTTAAAATAATTGTTTACTTACAAAAGCCTTTCATGTAATCATCACCTAACTAAAATAATTAATGTATATATAAATACAAATGTTAATATATTAATGTAATCATTTTTATTTATAAAAAGATACAATTTAAATACCATAAAATTTACCCTTTTATAATGTATAATTCAGTGATTTTTAGTAGATTTCCAAAGCTTTGTAGTCATCCTTACTAATATTAGAACATGTTCACCACCCCTAAAAGAAATCTGATACCCATTGGCAGCTATTCCCTGTTTCTTCCTTTTTACAGCTGCTGTAAAACAACTAATCTACTTTTTGTTTCTAAAAATCTAACTAATCTAGGTATTTTACATAAATGGAATCTCACAATATGTACCTTTCATTTCTCTTTCTTTCACTTAGAATAATGTTTTCAAAGTTCATCCATATCATAGCATGTCTCAGTATTTCATTATTTTTCTTGACAGAGTATGAACCTATTGTATGAAAATACTAATTTTGTTTATTTATTCATCAGTGAATGGATATTTGTTTCTTCTAGGTTTCCATTATTGATAATGGTTCTATTAATAATAATTAATGCACTAGTTTTTCATATAGACATATATTTTCCATTTTCTAGGGTATGTATCCAGGAGAGGAATTGATGATCATAACATAACTGTGTGTTTCATTTTTTGAGGATCTACCACACTAGATAGTTTTTTTTACATTCATATGGATGTTGGTTACAAGGGAATATTACATAATGCTGAGTTTTAGGCTTTGGTAAGTTTCCGCTCTCTTGAGTCCATCACAGGAATAAGGAACATAGTATCCAGTGAGTAGTTTTTTTAATCCTTCCCTCCTCCCCTCTCCCCATTTTTGGAGTCCCCAGCGACTATCACTTCCACCTTTATGTTCATGTGTACCTATTTTTTATCTCTCACTTGTATGTGAGGACATGCAATATTTGATTTTCTGTTTCTGTGTTAATTCACTTAGAATAATAAACTCCACCTGCATCCACATTGCTGCAAATGACATGATTTTATTCTTTTATATGACTCTGTAGTATTCCATGGAGTATATATACTAAATTTTCTTTATCTACCTACCATCAATAGGCACTTAAGTTGATTCCATGACATTCCTATTGTGAATAGTGCTTCAATAAACATATGAATGCAGATATCTTTTTGATAGAATGATTTCTTTCTCTTTGGGTAGATAACCAGTAGTGGGATTGCTGGGTCAACTGACAGTTCTAATTTTAGGTCTTTAAGATCTCTCCACATAATTTTGCATAAGAGTTGAACTAATCTACATTCCCACCAACATATCACATTATTTTTCAAAGCAGCTGCCCTACTGTACCTTCCCACCAACAATGTATGAGGGTTCTAATTTCTCTGCTTTCTTACCAAAACTTGCTGTGATCCATTTTTTTCTTATACCTAACCTGCGAACTGCTATAGCATTATGATTTTGACTTGCATTTTCTGAATGACTAATTAATTTGCACATATCTTCTTGTATTTATTGTTCATTTATATATCTTCTTTGAGGCAATGTTTATTTAAATCTTTTGTTTATGTATTATTGGATCATATGTATTTTTATTTTTAATTAAATTTTTGTATATTCTGATATTACTCCCTTATCAGATATGTAATTTGGAAATATTGTATCTCATGCTGTGGATTGACTTTTCACTTTATTGATATCATCCTTTTCTTATCAAAATGCCAGTGATTTGGTCTAGGCCTTGCCATTCACCGTACAGAAAGCCAATCATTGAGACAACTAGTATTGTGAGTTAAGAAGGCTTTAATCAGGTGCTGCAGCTGAGAAGATTGGAGATCAGTGTCAAATCCCTCTCCCAGATTGACTAAAATTAGGGATTTACATAGCAAGGAAGAAGTGTGACCATCTATGGGTAAACAGAAATTAGTGAGAGGTAAGGAGGAGTAATTGGTCAGGGAGAAGCAAGTGGTCAGTTAGGCAATCATAATGAGTAAAGATTCTGGTGTTTTATTGTCAAGATGCAGGGATTTGGCAAGTTTCAGCTCCTAGATACTATCTGAAAGACCGTGATGGTTAGTTTCTGACAAAGGAACTCAGATAAGACAAACACAACTTTCTCGTAAGACTGAGAGAATAAATTTCCATGTTTATTCAAAGAAACTGTAAAAATCAGTTCCACAGGACAATTTGGCAGGTTTCACTTTGAGACATATATATACATATATATATGTGTATATATATATCACATGTATAATATAAATATTATTTTATGAGATTCAACTTACATACTTTTTGTTTTTGTTGTTGCTTATGCTTTTGTCGTCAAATGTAAGAAATAGGCCGGGCGCGGTGGCTCAAGCCTGTAATCCCAGCACTTTGGGAGGCCGAGGCGGGTGGATCACGAGGTCAGGAGATCGAGACCATCCTGGCTAACATGGTGAAACCCCGTCTCTACTAAAAATACAAAAAACTAGCCGGGCGTGGTGGCGGGCGCCTGTAGTCCCAGCTACTCGGAGGCTGAGGCAGGAGAATGGCGTGAACCTGGGAGGCGGAGCTTGCAGTGAGCCGAGATCGCGCCACTGCACTCCAGCCTGGGTGACACAGCGCGAGACTCCGTCTCAAAAAACAAACAAACAAACAAAAAAACAAATGTAAGAAATAATTTCTTAATTCAAGTTCAGGAAGATAGACATCTATTTTTTTCTAAGAATTTTATAGTTGTAGTTGTTACATTTAGATTTTTTATGTACCCTGAGTCACTTTTTGTATATAGTGGTTGGTTGTTTGTTTGGCTAAACATAAAAATGGATGCTTCTGGTTTTAAAGCTTCAAAATTACATTTGGTTTTTTTGAGTTCCTTCCTCAGAAAATGATCTTCAGGCCTGTCAAAAAAAGTATTAAAGAACTGAAAATTACCAGACCACTACATCCAGACAGTGCGATGCTGGGCCTCTCATTAATTATGACTGCTTCCTTGCCCATCTCTAGTTCTTATTTTCTAACACACTGTTACATTTCAACCCTAGGTTTTGTTGTTGTTGTTGTTATTGTTTGTTTATTTCTTTGTTTGTTTGTTTGTTGAGATGGAGTTTCGTTCTTGTTGCCCAGGCTGGAGTCAATGGCGCCATCTCAGCTCACAGCAACCTTCACCTCCTGGGTTCAAGCTATTCTCCTGCCTCAGCCTTGTGAGTAGCTGGTATTACAGGCATGCACCACTATGCCTGGCTAATTTTGTATTTTTAGTAGAGACGATATTTCTCCAATAAACCCCTAGTTTTAGTTGGTGAGGGAGATGGATTTGAGACTGATCTGCAATTTCCTTGGCTGTGGCATCCAATTAAAGCCTTCTTCATTGACAATATTCATTATCTCAGTCATTTGCTTTCTATTTGGTAAGCAATAGGACCCAGACTGAACTGATATTAGGGTAACATAGTCAATTTTGCGATCTAATTTACAGATATTTTTAATAATTGAATATATATTGAAAAATATTGATTTTTATATTTGCATTTCCTTCATTAAGAAACTGACTTTAAATTGATCATAGCAATCTATATTATATATATATATCATAATTACATTTTGAGAAGCAGCATTCATAGAGAAGTTTTAAGCAAATTTAGAAGGATTCTGAAAAGTTAATTCCATAAAAATTAATCTCACCCAAATTAAAATCTGAATGCAAATTTTTTCATACATTCTTTTTAATAAAATATGCACTCATAGCTTATGTCTTGCTTGAAGGCAGTAGGAAAAGCAGCACAAGTATAGTACAGCACTATTGTCATTAAAAGTTCCTTTTACATTCTGAGAGAATGCAGGTAAAAATGTAAAAAAGTAGCTTGATTAAAATCATCTAAAATACTATTATAGTATACTAAAAATGACATTAGAAGGCATTTACAAATAAAAAAGATGTAGTAGATTATTTTTTCTGATATTTAATATGTGCAATTTTAATCTCTTACAAATAAATATATTATTATTTTTATTAAACTCACATAGTAGAAACTCTACAACCAGAAAAAAATATTTTTTCTACTAATATTTCTCAAACTGACTACATTGGGATAGATCCAAAATTGTTTTTTTTAATGGGGAATTGAAGTTAAAAAGAAATGATTATTTCAATGCATATTGACAACATATTCTGGACTAAAGAGATAAAAGACAGTTGTATTAGCGTTCTCTAGAGGGACAGAACTAATAGGAACTATATATATGAGTTTGTTAAGTATTAATTTACACAATCACAAGGACCCAAAATAGGCTGTCTGCAACCTGAGGAGCAAGAAGAACCAATCCAAGTCAAAGTTCCAAAACTGAAGAACTTGGAGTCCAATTTTCGAGGGCAGGAAGCATTCAGCATGGGAAAAACATGTAGGCTGAGAGGCTAGGCTATTCTCTCCTTTTTATGCTTTCCTGCCTGCTGTATATTCACTGGCTGTTGACTAGATTGTGCCCACCAGATTAAGGGTAGATCTGCCTTCTCCAGCCCACTGACTCAAATGTTAATCTCTTTTGGCAACACCCTCACAGACACACTCAGGATCAACATTTTGTATCCTTCAATCCAATCAAGTTGATACTTAGTACTAACAATCATAGCAGTGTTTTAAGTTTAGTATAAAGGTTAGATGGGCACAACATGGTTGCTGAACTACTTTAATATTTGATTACCAAGATTTAAGTGTTCAGTAGACTCAATCTCTAGACATTTCTACGAATGTAAGTTTATTTTTGTCATCTGCTTGTAAGGTGAATCATCTGCCTGAACAGTGGGACACAGCAACTGCAGAACTCACTCTGTGGGACACATGTACATATAGTACATATCAGGCAATTGAACTTTTTCTTGTAATATCATAACTTTTCTCTGCTTCTTTGGAGTACTTCCGGTATCACCAGTGGGCCTTTGTGTGGGTCCCACAGTGTTAGTCAAGGTGTACAGTATTGCACTAAACACGATAAAAATATGCAAGACCCATGAGACATTTTTTACTGTGATATGCAATTTACTGTAGAGACAACTGCTCTAGAAGAGATGATTAGCATCACACAGTGTTTTAAGCAGATGCTAGGAACACTTGAGCTCACTGCAATAGCAACAGGTGGTTGCTGCAAAATTATTGCAGTAGTACAATATGTACTATGGTTAATGTAATGCAGTTATAATTCACACTGCATCTTTACATTTGTTTACATTTCTCTGTGAGTGATGCCACATACAGTCTGTGTGTATAAGTTTTGATTAATTATTATAATAGATTTTTGTGTATCTTACATTAATAAATAACAAAATGTACATATTTTTAACTATAGTGTGCATACATAAACAGCAAAATTTCTCTTTTTAAAATAATATTTCTGGGCTATAAAATTTGTTTGTAAGATTTTTAAAATAGTTGCAAATCTCCAAAAATATTTTCATTATACATATTGGGAAAAATAAATCCTATCTGTAAGTGACATGTTCAGTTCAAACTCGTATTGTCCAAGGCTCAATTGTATTATAAGTAATCTCAGAAATATTACAATGCTTTTAAAATTTTATGTAAAGTATATGGATTAAAAGCACTATGCTAGGGGGCGCGCCCAAGATGGCAGATTAGGAACAGATCCAGCCTCCAGTTCCCAGCGTGAGTGACACAGAAGACGGTGATTTCTGCATTTTCAGCTGAGGTACCCAGTCCATCTCACTGGGGCGTATCGGACAGTTGGTGCTGGTCCACGGCTGCAGCCCAACCAGTGAGAGCTGAAGCAGGGCAAGGCATCCCCTCACCAGGGAAGCACAAGGGGGAAGGGAATTCCTTTTCCTAGCCAAAGGAAATTGAGATATGAAACACCTAGGAAATCGGGTAACTCCCACCCTAATACTGTGCTTTTCCAAGGGTCTTAGCAAATGGCACATCAGGAGATTATATCCCATACCTGGCCCAGAGGGTCCCATGGCCACGGAGCCTCCCTCATTGCTAGCACAGCAGTCTGAGATCTAACTGCAAAGCGGCAGCAAGGCTGTGGGAGGGGTGACCACCATTGCTGAGGCTTAAGTAGGTAAACAAAGCCACTGGGAAGCTCGAATTGGGTGGAGCCCACCACAGCTCAAGGAGGCCGGCCTGACTCCGTAGACTCCTGCTCTGGAGACAGGGCACAGCTAAACAAAAAGCACCAGAAACCTCGGCAGAGGTAAATGCCCCTGTCTGACAGCTTTGAAGAGAGCAGTGGATCTCCCAACACAGAGGTTGAGATCTGAGAACGGACAGACTGCCTGCTTAAGTGGGTCCCAGACCCCTGAGTAGCCTAACTGGGAGACATCCCCCACTAGGTGCAGAATGACACCTCACACCTCACACGGCAGGGTACACCCCTGAGACGAAGCTTCCAGAGCAAGAATCAGACAGCAACATTCGCTGTTCAGCAATATTGTATCTTCTGCAGCCTCTGCTGCTGATACTCAGGCAAACAGGGTGTGGAGTGGACCTCAAGCAAACTCCAACAGACCCACAGCTGAGGGTCCTTACTGTTAGAAGGAAAATTAACAAACAGAAAGGACACCCACAAGAAAACCCCCTCAGTATGTCACCATCATCAAAGACCAAAGGCAGATAAAACCACAAAGATGGGAAAAAAGCACTGCAGAAAACCTGGAAATTAAAAAAAGCAGAATGCATCTCCCCCTCCAAAGGAATGCAGCTCATTGCCAGCAATGAAACAAAGCTGGACGGAGAATGACTTTTACGAGTTGAGAGAAAAAGGCTTCAGTAGATCAAACTTCTCAGAGCTAAAGGAGGAACTACGTAACCAGTGCAAGGAAAATAAAAACCTTGAAAAAAGAATGGATGAATGGATAACTAGAATAATCAATGCAGAGAAGACATTAAAAGAACTGATAGAGATGAAAACCATAATACGAGAATTATGTGACAACTACACAGGCTTCAGTAACCGACTCAATCAACTGGAAGAAAGAGTATCAGTGACTGAAGATCAAATGAATGAAATAAAGCGAGAAGAGAAGTGTAGAGAAAAAAGAGTGAAAAGAAATGAACAAAGCCTCCAAGAAATATGGGATTATGTGAAAAGACCAAATCTACGTCTGATTGGTGTGACTGAAAGTGACAGGGAAAATGGATCCAAGTTGGAAAACACTCGGCAAGATATCATCCAGGAGTACTTCCCCAACCTAGTAAGGCAGGCCAACATTCAAATTCAGGAAATACAGAGAATGCCACAAAGATACTCCTCGAGAAGAGCAACTCCAAGATACATAATTGTCAGATTCACAAAAGTTGAAATGAAGGGAAAAGATGTTAAAGGCAGCCAGAGTGAAAGGTCGAATTACACACAAAGGGAAGCCCATCAGACTAACAGCAGATCTCTTGGCAGAAATTCTCCAAGCTAGAAGACAGTAGGGGCCAATATTCAACATTCTTAAAGAAAAGAATTTTCAACCCAGAATTTCATATCCAGTGAAACTAAGTTTCATAAATGAAGGAGAAATAAACTCATTTACACACAAGCAAATGCTTAGAGATTTTGTAACCACCAGGCGTGCCCTACAAGAAGTACCAAAGGAAGCACTAAACATGGAAAGGAACAACAGGTACCAGCCATTGCAAAAACATGTCAAAATGTAAAGATAATTGATGCTAGGAAGAAACTGCATCAACTAGTGAGCAAAATAGCCAACTAATATCATAATGACAGGATCAAGTTCACATATAACAATACTAACCTTAAATGTAAATGGACTACATGGTCCAATTAAAAGACACAGACTGGCAAATCGGATAAGAGTCAAGACTCATCAGTTTGATGTATTCAGGAGACCCATCTCACATGCAGAGACACACATATGCTCAAAATAAAGGGATGGAGGAAGATCTACCAAGCAAACGGAAAACAAAACAAAACAAAACAAAAGCAGGGGTTGCAATCCTAGTCTCTGATAAAACAGACTTTAAACCATCAAAGATCAAAAGGGACAAAGAAGGCCATTACATAATTGTAAAGGGATCAATTCATCAGGAAAACCTAACTATCCTAAATATATATGCACCAAATACAGAAGCACCAAGATTCATAAAGCAAGTCCTTAGAGACTTACAAAGAGACTTAGACTCCCATACAATAATAATGGGAGACTTTAACACCCTACTGTCAACATTAGACAGATCAACAAGACAGAAAATTAACAAGGATATCCAGGAATTGAACTCAACTCTGCACCAACTGGACCTAATAGACATCTACAGAACACTCCACCCGAAATCAATAGAATATACATTCTTCTCCGCACCACATAGCACTTATTGCAAAATTAACCACATAGTTGGAAGTAAAGCACTCCTCAGCAAATGTAAAAGATAGAAATTATAACAAACTGTCTCTCAGATCACAGTGCAATCAAACTAGAACTCAGGACTAAGAACTCAATCAAAACCACTCAACTACATGGAAACTGAACAACCTGCTCCTGAATGACTACTGGGTCCATAATGAAATGAAAGCAGAAATAAAGATGTTCTTTGAAACCAATGAGAACAAAGATACAACATACTAGAATCTCTGGGACACATTTAAAGCAGTGTGTAGAGGAAAATTTATAGCACTAAATGCCCACAAGAGAAAGCAGGAAAGATCTAAAATTAGCACCTTAACATCACAATTAAAAGAATTAGAGAAGCAAGAGCAAACACATTCAAAAGCTAGCGGAAGGCAATAAATAACTAAGATCAAAGCAGAACTGAAGGAGATAGAGACACAAAAAAACCCTCCAAAAAATCAATGAATCCAGGAGCTGATTTTTTGAAAAGATCAACAAAATTGATAGATCGCTAGCAAGACTAATAAAGAAGAAAAGAGAGAAGAAATAAAGAGACACAATAAAAAATGATAAAGGGGATATCACCACCGACCCCACAGTAATACAAACTACCATCAGAGAATACTATAAACACATCTACACAAATAAACCAGAAAACCTAGAAGAAATGCATAATTTCCTGGGCACTTACACTCTCCCAAGACTAAACCAGGAAGAAGTTGAATCTCTCAATAGACCAACAGCAGGCTCTGAAATTGAGGCAGTAATTAATAGCATACTAACCAAAAAAAGTCCAGAACCAGATTCACAGCTGAATTCCACCAGAGGTACAAGGAGGAGTTGGTACCATTCTTTCCAAAACTATTCCAATCAATAGAAAAAGAGGGAATCCCCCCTAATTCACTTTACAAGGCCTACATCATCCTGATACTAAAGCCTGGCAGAGACACAACAAAAAAAGAGAATTTTAGACCAATATCCCTGATGAACATTGATGCAAAAATCCTCAATAAAATACTGGCAAACCGAATCCAGCAGCACATCAAAAAGCTCATCCATCATGATTAAGTGGGCTTCATCCCTGGGATGCAAGGCTGGTTCAACATACGCAAATCAATAAATGTAATCCAGCATATAAACAGAACCAAAGACAAAAACCACATGATTATCTCAATAGATGCAGAAAAGGTCTTTGACAAAATTCAACAGTCCTTCATGCTAAAACCTCTCAATAAATTAGGTATTGATGGAACGTATATCAAAATAATAAGAGCTATTTATGACAAACTCACAGCCAATATCATACTGAATGGACAAAAACTGGAAGCTTTCCCTTTGAAAACTGGCACAAGACAAGGATGCCCTCTCTCACCACTCCTATTCAACATAGTGTTGGAAGTTCTGGCCAGGGCAATCAGGCAAGAGAAAGAAATCAAGGGTATTCAGTTAGGAAAAGAAGAAGTCAAATTGTCCCTGTTTGCAGATGACATGATTGTATACTTAGAAAACTCCATTGTCTCAGCCCAAAATCTCCTTAACCTGATAAGCAACTTCAGCAAAGTCTCAGGATACAAAATTAATGTGCAAAAATCCAAGCATTCTTAAACACCAGTAACAGACAAACAGAGAGCCAAATCATAAGGGAACTCCCATTCACAATAGCTTCAAAGAGAATAAAATACCTAGGAATCCAACTTACAAGGGATGTAAAGGACCTCTTCAAGGAGAACTACAAACCACTGCTCAACAAAACAAAAGAGGACACAAACAAACGGAAGAACATACCATGCTCATGGATAGGAAGAATCAATATTGTGAAAATGGCCATACCGCCCAAGGTAATTTATAGATTCAATGCCATCCCCATTAAGCTACCAAAGACTTCTTTCACAGAACTGGAAAAAAATGCTTTAAAGCTCATATGGAACCAAAAAAGACCCCACCTTGCCAAGACAATCGTAAGCCAAAAGAACAAAGCTGGAGGCTACAGGCTACCTGACTTCAAACTATACTACAAGGCTACAGTAACCAAAACAGCATGGTACTGGTACGAAAACAGAGATATAGACCAATGGAACAGAACAGAGGCCTCAGAAATAATACCACCCATCTAGAACCATCTGATCTTTGACAAATCTGACAAAAACAAGAAATAGGGAAAGGATTTCCTATTGAATAAATGGTGCTGGGAAAATTGACTAGCCATAAGTAGAAAGTTGAAACTGGATCCTTTCCTTACTCCTTATACGAAAACATATTCAAGATGGATTAGAGACTTAAATGTTAGATCTAAAACCATAAAAACCCTAGAAGAAAACCTAGGTAATACCATTCAGGACATAGGCATGGGCAAAGACTTCATGTCTAAAACCCCAAAAGCAATGGCAGCAAAAGCCAAAATTGACAAATGGGATCTAATTAAACTAAAGAGCTTCTGCACAGCAAAAGAACCTACCATCAGAGTGAACAGGCAACCTACAGAATGGGAGAACATTTTTGCAATCTACTCATCTGACAAAGGGTTAATATCCAGAACTTATAAAGAACTCAATCAAATTTACAAGAAAAAAACAACCCCATCAAAAAGTGGGGAAAGGATATGAACAGACATTTCTCAAAAGAAGACATGCATACAGCCAACAGACACATGAAAAAATGCTCATCATCACTGGCCATCAGAGAAATGCAAATCAAAACCACAATGAGATACCATCTCACACCAGTTAGAATGGCAATCATTAAAACATCAGGAAACAACAGGTGCTGGAGAGGATGTGGAGAAATGGGAACACTTTTATACTGTTGGTGGGACTGTAAACTAGTTCAACCATTGTGGAAAAGAGTGTGGCGATTCCTCAAGGATCTAGAACGAGAAGTACCATTTGACCCAGCTATCCCACTACTGGAGATATACCCAAAGGATTATAAGTCATGCTGCTATAAAGACACATGTACACGTATGTTTACTGCAGCACTATTCACAATAGCAAAGACTTGTAATCAACCCAAATGTCCATCAGTGACAGACTGGATTAAGAAAATGTGGCACATATACACCATGGAATACTATGCAGCCATAAAAAAGGATGAGTTTGTGTCCTTTGTAGGGACATGGATGAAGCTGGAAACCATCATTCTCAGCAAACTATCACAAGAACAGAAAATGAAATATCGCATGTTCTCACTCATACGTGGTAATTGAACAATGAGATCACTTGGACACAGGAAGGGGATCATCACACACCAGGTCTTATCGTGGGGGGTGGGGGGAGAGATAGCATTAGGAGATATACCTAATGTAAATGACGAGTTAATGAGTGCAGCACACCAACATGGTACATGTATACATATGTAACAAACCTGCATGTTGTGCACATGTACCCTAGAATTTAAAGTATAATAACAACAACAACAACAAAAAACAACAAATAAAAAAACACTATGTACTTTTCTCCTCCTGGCATATCATTTTGAGTTGTCCTTCAATTATTCCAGATATATTACAAACCTTACCTCTAGAAAACTAATTTTACTAAAAAATACGCCATGTTAAATTCTTCCTTAAATCTTTTAATTTATAATAAACTTTCATAACTACTATGTTAAATAATTTTAGTAGGTGTTCAATTAAAAAATGATAAATAATCTGGCAAGCAATATTTATTTGTGTATAGGAGCTTGAAGTGTGTTTGTGAAAGAAGCATATGTATTCCATAAAGCTAATCTTTAATGAAACCATGCTGAAGCCTTAATACTGCAAAGGCACACTCCACATGCTGCCGGCCCTATGCTGGGAACTTCCCACCAGAGGAGCAGATTAATTAAATTATAACCTTTAGACCAGGTGTAGTAGCTTACACCTGTAATCCCAGCTCTGTTGGAGGCCAAGGCAGGCAGATCACTTGAGGTCAGGAGTTTGAGACCAGCCTGGTCAACATGGTGAAGGCACTTATCTACTAAAAATACAAAAATTAGACAGGCATGGTGGCGAGTGCCTGTAATCCCAGCTACTCGGGAAGCTGAGGCAGGAGAATCTCTTGAAGCCAGGAGGCAGAAGTTACAGCAACTGAGGTTGCTATCACTGCACTCCAGTTTGGGTAACAGAGAGATTTAGTCTCAAAAATAAATAAATAAAATAAATGTAAAAATAAAGTTAAATAAATTATAACCTTTAGAAACTATAATTTCTTTAAATTATTTAATATAGTAACCTAACCTTACTAAAGATGCATTTCTTTTAGACATACTAAAAATCTTATCTCTAGTTATGTAAGAAAATATTATATCATTTTTGTTCATCTTCTTTATCTAATTTGTATTTACAGTTATACATAACTTTTAATCTTACTATTTATTTAAATTCATAAATTTGATTTATGCTGTTTTAATATTAGTTTTAAAGTGTTATACTCTTTTATCATTCTTAATGTTTACTTCATAATTTTCATCGTTACACTTGACATGTGGAACATCGTGATTGACTGTAGAGAAAAGATAATTATAAATGAAAAATCTACAGTCATTTTCTTACCAAAACATGAGACTTTGATGTGGGTGTTGCTGCTCTCTGGACAGAAATCCAATGACTGAGATAAGCAGTATTGCCAAGGAAAAAGGCTTTAATCGGTCGTTGCAGCTGAGAAGATGAGAACTCAATCTCAAATCTATCGCCCTGAAAGACTAAAACTAGTAGTTTATATAGCAGGAAAAAAAATGAAACAATGTATAACAAAACAGGAACAAATGAGGGGCAAGAAAGCAATCATGATGAATGAGGGGTAATCATCTCACTGTCTGGATGTGGTGATTTGATGAGTTTCAGTTCTTTGATACTTTTTTGAGAGGCCTGAAGTTCCTTTCCCCAAGAAGGAACTTAGATAAAACAAATATAGGCCGGGCCCAGTGGCTCACAGCAGTAATCCCAGCACTTTGGGAGGCCGAGGTGGTGGATCATGAGGTTAGGAGATCGAGATCATCCTGGCTAACATGCTGAAACCCTGTCTCTACTAAAAACACAAAAAATTAGCCGGGTGTGGTGGCAGGCGCCTGTAGTCCCAGCTACTTGGGAGGCTGAGGCAGGAAAATGGTGTGAACCCGGGAGGCGGGGCTTGCAGTGAGCCCAGATTGTGCCACTGCACTCCAGCATGGGGAATCTGGTCATCAATCTTCCTGAGTGCTTCATACTGAGGAGGGCTATCACAGAGAGCTCCATGCAATGGGTGACCATGTGGCTACCCAGGAATCAAAAGTTAATCTAATGCTCTTAGAATTTTCTTGTGAAACACAATGTTTCTCTCCAGTCTCCTACTTCCATCAAAAATAAATCACAGCAGGACCAATCCACCTGCAAAATAGCATCAGTACCATATACTTGGCCTGATTGCCCACGCAGAGTACAATAAGAATGGCCCATTTAGGTTTTCCTAAACTGATTTTGCTGGAACCAGGACCAATCTACCTGCAAAATAGCATCAGTACCATATACTTGGCCTGATTGCCCACTCAGAGTACAATAAGAATTGCCCATTTAGGTTTTCCTAAACTGATTTTGCTGGAACCTCTCACAAGGTCATTTTACAACCTCTCACAAGGCCCTGGAAAAATAACCCGGTCTCTTAACTGACTCTCATTATAAAAGAAACAGTTTCTTATTAAATGTATGCAAACAAATATATTGCTGTGAATTATGAATATTCACAAATAGTTTGTAAATTCTGGGGCAATTAGGCACAGAGAGAGAGAGAAATATGACTCAAATTGTATTTACAAATGTATACCAAAGGCCAGGTGCTGTGGCTCACACCTGGAATCCTAGCACTTTGGGAGGCCGAGGCATGCAGATCATCTGAGGTCAGGAGTTCGAGACCAGCCTGGCCAAAGTGGTGAAACCGTGTCTCTACTGAAAATACAAAAATTAGCCAGGCATGGTGGGAGGTGCCTGTAATCCCAGCTACTCAGGAGTCTGAGGCAGGAGAATTACTTGAACAGAGGAGGTGGAGGTTGCAGTAAGCCGAGATCATGCCACTGCACTCCAGCCTGAGGGATAGGGTAAGACTCTATCTGGGGGGGGGAAAAAAAAAAAGAAAGAAAAGAAAATGTATATTCAATACACTTAAAGTATATATCACGGCTATAAATAGCTCAAAGGAAAAAAAATATCTGTGGACCCTGAAAAAAACAAACAAAAAAAGGAATCAGCAATATTCCAAACAACAACAACAAAAGACATAAAAATTACTTCATTCCTCTAATAGTTCAGTCCATGCAATCAACTCCTGTTTCATATTTGGTTAATAATCTTTATAAACACATCAGTCTTTCAATTAGTACAGAGGATGTTTCTTCCCTAATGCAATGGAACAACATCCAAAGTTATCAGAAACCTGCCTTAAAGAGTCCTTTTCATGAACTCTCTCCAAAAAGCAAGCCCTGGACTATTGCTGATTATGCCATTATTTTGAGAAGGATCAAAGCAAAACATAAAAGTTGGATAACAAAAATCTGAAGACAGCCATAGTTAAAGACACAGTTGACAAGGAAATTTGGTTATTTCTGTGGCATACCACAAGTTGACATAATAATCATAATTATTACTAAGACATATCAGAATTCTAGAAATCTCATATCATCCTGCAATATACAATAACAACAATCTATTAACATATAGATATAACCCAAAGGAAACTAAACACCACCCGAATTTTGACAATGCTTCCTGCGTAATTCTAACATAACACATAAGCTTAGTAAACCTAATATGTCTCTCTTGGACTTCGTGGAACCTCATATCCAGAAAGTTAGTTTGACATCAAAAAAACTGAATTTAGAACTTGACATATTGCTCTTAAAAATATCAGTTTTAAGACACCTGATATCACAAAATAGAATGACAGGTCACTATATAATAGTCATTCTTTTAGCCAATATGATGAAATAAAACATTTATCTTTTGATAGAAAGGAGATTGTTTCCCAAACAATAAGACATAATGCTTAATAAGGCATAGGCCAACTAAGTCTGTGTCTCCCCCCTCCATTGTTTTCCTGCAATTTACTCAAAAGGTAAACATAAATCTTGTATCCTCTTTTACATAAAAGTTTTCTTCAAAAGAGAAAACCAAATTTTATCTTTGTATGGTATGTTATTAATATTAAAGCTAATTTTAATAAAATCTTTTAAACAAATCTGATTTTAATCAGATTGACCATAGGTAAGATTTCTGCAAACTTTTTATAACCTTTTATGATTTTCCATCAAAAAGAAGATCGATAAAAGAAAAAAGAGGAGATTAATGTTCCAAAAGAACCCCGTTATTCCGACACACAGGTTCAGATGCTAGACTTGCATCAGTGTACTTTTGATATTAATGTTTAATTTATAGAAAAACTCTGAATTAATTTTATCCCTCAATATCAGCCCTTACAAACTCATGTGCTCACATTTCGCCAATAGTCCCTGGACCTAGAGGGATTTAATAGTGATTTAAGTTTTAACTTCTGGCCCCACGTCTCACAAAAGCAGTTCATTTTGATTGTCACCTTCTCCTGAGTCTGAAGATGATGCTGCAGCTGGTGTCAATATTCATGGTTTAGCAGGGATTGGTGCCTTCTTCAGATCCAGAGAGTCAAAGTCCTGTAACTTAACAGCACAATAATTAGTTAAAAGAACATTTATACTACAGAAAGTTCTATCATACTCTCTAACATGTCACAAATTAAAACACTGTGATTTGGTGTCTATGAATTACTGTCTGTAGCATTTCAAACCACTGTATTGAAGTAATTTGATTACTCACTGCTAATGTCTAATTGCTAGGATTCTAGTGACAGAACTGTGATCAAGAGCACTGAAAATGTACTAAGTCCTATGCCAAACTTATTAAAGTAAGACAACTAACTTTTCTCTCCATCATTAAAAAAATAGTAAATGCAAGTTTTAGTTTTGAAAGTTCAATATAAGGATAAATAAACTCTTTTCACTTAAATATTATACAATAAAACAAGGAAAAACTAAGAACAAAAGCACACAATAATTGCTTTTCAACTATTTAAAACAGCATCATTGTGTCTTTCCAAGACTGGTTTCTAGATACAGTACTGACAACTGATTAGGTCACTTTCATCACTAAAATCTTCAAACCAGTGTCACACTTGAATAGTTTTATTTTCAGGTACACACATGAAGGTCCATCAATGATAAATGGCTCAGGATCAAAGGTCACTAGAAAGTCTCAGACTTTTAGCACTACTTAATTCTAACAAAGATCATTTTATTTTAATAATAGTAAGCACAACTAAAGTAGCTTGAGAAAATTTCCAACCAATATAACTTCCTTAAATATAGGGCCAACAATTATTTAACATTATAATTTTGTAACCACATCACAGTTTTTCCTCATTACCCATTGGGAAAAATCTGAAACCAACTCAAATCATTGATTAAGTTGAATTACCTTGGAGATAGACATCACTTGAACATTTTGATTCTCCCCTGCTTTTTTTAAATAACAAATAGTGTACTATTTCTACTCAGAGCTTGTAAAATAGGTCTTTGGGTTTTTTTGTTTTGTTTTGTTTTGTTTTTTGGCCAGGACTCCTAAAGTTTTTGTAGTTTTCTAGAGCAGCAGAAGTAAGCATAACCAACAAAATTTTAAATGGCTGGTGCCCTCTATCAATTTTTTCAGGTTTGACAAAGGTAGCTTAGAATTCTAGATAAAAAGAACAAATGATGAATTGTTGGAAATGCATAATAAACACAATGACTATTCATAGAACGAAATAAAAGCCTTCCATTAGAAACTAAAAAAAAAAAAAAATAGTTTTAACTTATGTATACAAAAATAAAACCCAAAAAAGAACATGCAGCAAATAAATAACAATTAAAACAAAAACAAATACACAGAAAACCAACCCCCAATTTTTCTCCTACTCAGATTACCTTAGAGGCTAGGGTATTACCTAGAGCCTAAAAGAACACGTAGTGTATATTTTGTTCCTAGTATACAAATTAATGTCTTTAAATCCACTGATACCACTATCCATTTTGTGCAATTAAAAAATTTACTTAGGTACATGACCAGTAATTACTTTAGTGCTAGACCATCTATGCAATATAGCAAATATAGTATAAAGCAATGCAAGCATGTGTGTGAAATTTGGCTTCATGCTTAACTACATTAAAACAGAATTGCCAGGCCGGGTGTGCTGGCTCATGCCTGTAATCGCAGCACTACGGAAGGCAAAAGCAGGCAGATCACTTAAGTTCATGAGTTCCAAAACAGCCTGGCCAACATGGTGAAACACCACCTCTACTGAAATAGAAAAATTATCTGGGCATGGTGGTGGGCACCTGTAATCCCAGCTACTTGGGAGGCTGAGGCAAGAGAATTGCTTTGGAGGTAGAGGTTGCAGTGAGCCAACATCTTGCCACTGTACTCCAGCCTGGGCAACAGAGTGAGAATCCCTCTAAAAAAAAAAAAAAAAATTGCTAAACTCTCAATGTACTTCTTTATAATATTTATTTCTTTATCTTCATCAAAACTAAGACTCTTAACTATGAGCAATGTTAATTCGCAAAATTCCAAATTTCTCCAATTTTCTATCAGTTTATTTATTAATTTATTAATTTTTTTTTATTTTTTAAGACGGAGTCTTGCTCTGTCACCCAGGCTGGAGTGCAATGGCGTGATCTTGGCTCACTGCAACCCCTACTTCCCAGGTTCAAGCAATTTTCCTGCCTCAGCCTCTCAAACTGTTGGGACTACAGACACATGCCTCCACGCCTAGCTAATTTTTGTATTTTTTAGTACAGACGGAGTTCCACCATATTGGCCAGGCTGGTCTTGAACTCCTGACCTCATGATCCACCCCCCTCAGCCTCCCACAGTTTTGAGATTACAGACGTAAGCCACTGCGTCCAATCTCTATCAGGTTTTAAAGAACATTATACTAGCTAAACTTTTCCACCATTCTATTTTCTCTGTATGCATATGAAGACAGACATACACAGAAACAGGAAAAAGCTACATATAACTTACAAAGACCATCTATAACATGAGTGGTCTTTTCATTTTGTCCTTTTTTTTTTTTTTTATAACCATTTTACTTTAGGACAAAAGTTCACTAAACAAGACCTATTTTATACAAATTTGTTCTCTTTTCTTTACAACTGTCCTTTCCAAAAGTATACCTTCATATCCATAACTTTCTTTACACCTCTCCCCTGCCTACTAGTTCCTTACTACCTTGTTTCACAAATAACCTTAGTTAAGTGCATAATTTGAATTACCTTTTAGATAACTTCTGAATTACACAAAATTATTATTTTTTTCACTAAAAACACATATTTTGTTACAGTTTATAAACAGAATTACAGATTAACTATAATTCTTATTCTTAGTAACCTTGAATTTTAGTGAAATCCTAGAAAGCAAGAAATCCTGAACTATCAGATGAATTTTTTAGATAATAATTCCACAGTCTTTAGAAACATATTTTCCCATATCATAACCCTTTCTTAATTGGGAATGAACCAGATATCCAATGAGCATCAAAAATAATTTTAAGATTTTAAATTACACAAAAGTTTACTTCAAACATTTATCCTATTTACGAGTAATCAATTATATCATTTTTAACATTTTATCTAAATAACTTCTGAAAACTGAGATATTAGACATCATTATTTAAAGTTAGTTATTTCTTTGTTAAACATTTTTTAGTACCCAGTGAACATCAGGAGCTCACATAAGAGCCACAAAGTTAACTGTATAGATATTTTTGCCAATAACTCAGACGATTCAGCTAACAACATTAAATTAGTCTCATTTGTCAAAGAAGATGCACAAACCAAGATCACTTTGTTTGGCTGTGTTGATAGTTTTACAATCTTCTATGACAAATCCAGACACCACAAAATATCTACCAGAGATAAATGTAAAATCCAGACAAAAAATGGTATGTTGGCAATTCTGAAGGCATTTCTCTTATATTTGTTCAATAATTTTAAAGCCAGCTTATTCATTAAAGGTTACTTGCCACATGAACTTGAAATTTGCTTGGACTTTCTTTACCTAAATTATGAATGCTCTTTTATTTATTACCCAACTTAGTAGACACAACATATAACAATAAATGTACATACAAATAAATGCATCTAGATATGTATACACACACACAAACAAAGATCTGATAACTTTTACTGTGGAACTCTAACCATAAGATAGCAATACAAACTCACCAGTCTACAAATCTGTCCACATGGCTGATCTTAGTTAAGTCTGTGAACCAAAATGTTGGGTAAAGCGGTTGTCATGGCAGTTTGATTCTTAAAGGCCAAACCTCCCCAGACTCCAAAGAACACTGGGGCCAAACAGAACCAAAGGAGAACTTCACATGCTAACCAGGCCCAACATTGCTTAGAATAGCAGCACAAAAGTCTGGATATATGAACTTTTATCCCATTTTCCCATTCAACAGCAAACTCCAGATTCCAAACAATACTGGGGCCAAACAGTGTTAGAAAAGAGTATCAGTTGACTGAATCCTAATCTCCCACAACTATACCAAACACACACAATCACCAAAACATAATCTAACTTCAGCAACAACAAACAAGTCCCAGGAGTGTCCAAACTGAGAGTCAGGGAGTTTCAACCTGTAAACAAAAATTTCTTTAGAATTTCTTGAATTGAGAGGAACCTATCCTGCTCTTTGGTACCCATAAAAGATACTCACTTGCCCAGACACTCACACAACAATTACAAACAAACCCACAGGCGTGTCCATACTGAAACAGTTGGGGTGCTTCCCTCTCTGTCAGTTGGGATTATTCAACCTGCAAATATAAATTCCTTTAAAAGTTTCTCAAACTGAGAAGAGCAGACCGTGCTGTCTGGGCCCACAAAGAAAACTTACTTATCTGGACACAGATGTAAAATTACAAAGGCAGTTCTTCCAAAGGAATCAGGAATACCATTGGGGCTCACTAAGAGAGGGCCAGAGAGAGATGAAAACTTACCTCCAGCCAAAATTGGGAGGGCAGGGGTTTGGTCTAGGTCCTGCTGCTCACTGTACAGAAAGCCAATGACAGATGAGTATTGCCAAGGAAGAAGGCTATAATCAGCCTCAGCAGCTGAGAACATGGGAACTCAGTCTCAACTCCATCTCCCTGACCAATTAAAACTAGGGGTTTATTTCACAGGGAAGAAATAAAGCAATGCATTAAAAACAAACAAACAAACAAACAAACAAACAAAAAACCCGGAAGTAGAGAAGGGCAAAGAAGTAATCGTAATTAACAAGAAGTCTGGAATCTCACTTAATGTGATGATCTGGTGAGTTTCAGTGCTCTGATACTTTTTTGAGAGGTCTGAAGCTCCTTTCCTGAGGAAGAAAGTTATATTAAAAAAATGTAAGTTTCAAGCATTAAGACCACTATGTTTATCCAAAAATTTATGGGACTATTTTATCTGTTTCAACTTGGGGTCCTAAATATGATAGTATTGAGTATGGACAACCAGTTTTATTTTTTTAACAGTAATGGCAGTTTGGGGAAAAAACAAAACCTTAAATGTTCATCAAAATTGAGTGCTTTCCAAAATGACTTGTTTTAAAATTTAATCTCATAACAAAATTATTGATATAAAATTATTCTCTATTGCAAGAATTTTTAACATATTTTAAGACTTTAACCTTCTCCTTAAACAAGGAAGTGATGAGTTCTTCACAGAAATTCTCATGTGATGATTTCCCCACAGCTAAATTCATCTTTAGTTTCCTTTCAATATATTTGAGCATTTTTTCATAAATTTTGCAAACTTACAAGTAATTGCTTTTGCCTGCTTCTGCCTCTTCTTTCATGTTGCCACAACTTTTTTTGAGAAAGTGGATGATAGGTTTGTGCCTCTATTTCAAAGAAACTTCAGTAAATTTTCTCAAATATATTATTGAATTTCACTAAGAAGAATTGAACAGAAACATTTTCTTGCATGTTTTAAACCATTTATTTTAAAGGTAATATAACAATAATAGGGATATATTTTGAGCCTTCATCGACCTGCTGCTTTTTTGTCTTTTCCATCTATTCTATTCCAAATATAATTAACCACATTTTTTCAATACTATTATTTCCTTTAAAAAAAAAAAACTTTAAGTTCTGGGATACAAGTGCAGAATGTGTAAGTTTGTTACATAGGTATATGAGTGCCATGGTGGTTTGCTGCACAAATCAACCCATAATCTAGGTTTTAAGCCCTGCGTGCATTAGTGATTTGTTCTTATTCTCCCCCTCCCCTTGTTCCCCACCCCTAGTCTGGACCCGGTGTGTGTTGTTCCCCTTCCTGTGTCCATGTGTTCTCATTGTTCAACTCCATTTATGAGTGAAAACGTGGTGTTTAGTTTTCTATTCCTGCTTAGTTTGCTGAGGATGATGGCTTCCAACTTCATCCATGTCCCTGAAAAGGACTTGATATCATTTCTTTTTATGGCTGCATATTATTCTATGGTATATATGTACCACATTTTTTTTATCCTGTCGATCATTGATGGGCATTTGGATTTGCTCCATGTCTTTGCTATTGCAAATAGTGCTTCAGTAAACATATGTGTGCATGTGTCTTTATAATAGAATAATTTACATTCATTTGGGTATATATCCAGTCATAAAATTGCTGGGTCAGATGGTATTTCTGGTTCTACATCCTTGACGAATCACCACGGTGTCTTCCACAATGGTTGAACTAATTTGCATTCCTACCAACATTGTAAAAGCATTCCTATTTCTCCACAGCCTCACCAGTGTCTATTTTTTCTTGACTTTTTAATAATTACCATTCTGACTGGTTTGAGATGATATCTCATTGTGGTTTTGATTTACATTTCTCTAATGACCAGTGATTTTGAGCTTTTTTTCATGCTTGTTGACTGCATAAATGTCTTCTTTATAGAAGTGTCTGTTCATATCCTTCACCTGCTCTTTGATGGGGTTATTTGTTTTTGTGCTTATAAATTTGTTTAAGTTCCTTGTAGATTCTGGATATTATACCTTTGTCAGATGGGTAGACTGCAAAAAATTTCTCCAATTCTGTAGGTTGCCTGTTCACTCTGATGATAATTTCTTTTGCTGTGCAGAAGCTCTTTAGTTTAATTAGATCCCATTTGTCAATTTTGGCTTTTGTTGCAATTGTTTTTGGCATTTTCATCACGAAATCTTCATTCATGCCTATGTCCTGAATGGTATTGCCTAGGTTTTCTTCTAGGTTTCTCATGGTTTGGGGTTTTACATTTAAGTCTTCAATTCATCTTGAGTTAATTTTTGTATAAGCTGTAAGGAAGGGGTGCAGTTTAAGTTTTCTGCATATGGCTAACCAGTTTTTACAGCACCATTTATTAAATAAGAAATCCTTTCTCCATTGCTTGTTTTGGTCAGGTTTGTCAGAGATCAGATGGTTGCATACGTTTGTGTTCTTTCTGAGATCTTTCTTCTGTTCCATTGGTTTATATGTCTGTTTTGGTACAAGTACCATGCTGTTTTGGTTACTGTAGATTTGTAGTATAGTTTGAAGTCAGATAGCGTGATGCCTCCAGTTTTGTTCTTTTTGTTTAGGATTGCCTTGGCTATATGGGCTGTTTTTGGTTCTACATAAAATTTCAAGTTATTTTCTAATTGTGTGAAGAATGTCAATTGTAGTTTGATGGAAATAGCATTGAATCTATAAATTACTTTGGGCAGTATGACCATTTTCACAATATTCGTTCATCCTATCCATGAGCATGGAATGTTTTTCCATTTGTTCATGTCCTTTCTTATATCCTTGAGAAGTGATTTGTAGTTTTCCTTGAAGAGTTGCTATGCATCCTTTGTTAGCTGTATTTCTAAGTATTTTATTCTCTTTGTAGCAATTGTGAACGGGAGTTCATTCATGATTTGGCTGCCTGTTTAGTTATTGTTGATATATAGAAATGCTTGTGACCTTTGTACATTGACTTTGTGTCCTAAGATTTTGCTGAAGTTGCTTATCAGCTTAAGGAGATTTTGGAGTGAGACAATGGAGTTTTCTAAATACAGAATCATGTTTTCTACAAACAGAGACAATTTGACTTCCTCTCTTCCTATTTGAATGCATTTTATTTTTTCTCTTGCCTGATTGCTGTGGCCAGAACTTCCAATACTATGTTGAATAGGAGTGGTGAGAGAGGGTGTCCTTGTCTTGTGCTGGTTTTCAAAGGGAATGCTTCCAGCTTTTGCCCATTCAGTATGATGTTGGCTGTGGGTTTGTCACAAATAGCTCTTATTATTTTGTGATATGTTCCATCAATACCTAGTTCTTTGAGAGTTTTTAAAATGAAGGGATGTTGAATATGTTAAATTTTATTGATGTCCTTTTCTGCATCTATTGAGATAACCATGTGATTTTTGTCATTGGTTCTGTTCATGTGATGAACTTCATTTATTGATTTGTGTATGTTTAACCAGTCTGGCATGCCAGTGATGAAGTAGACTTCATCATAGTGGATTAGCTTTTTGATGTGCTGCTGGATTCAGTTTGCCAGTATTTTATTGAGGATTTTTGCATTGATATTCATCAGGGACATCAGGCCTGAAGTTTTTATTGTTTTCATGTCTTTGCCAGGTTTTGGTATCATGATGATGCTGGACTGTTTTTGGCATGATTCTTTTCTAAATATGTTTATACTTTTATATATGCACGTGTATCCATTAGAAACATTTCATTTTTTACTACTTTTGAAAACTATGAAGATATTTTTACAGTTTTTTATTATCCTCATTTTAGCTATGTCATTTTAGATAAATAACAATAGTTTATGTTTTCAACTGCTATATTTATTCAATTACATATTGAATACATTATATTTTATTTAATCATTTATTTACAGGTTTCTAATATAATTTCATTTCTAATATATACTATAACAAATAATTCCATGATTAACATCACTTATATATCTTGTGTGTATTTCTTGTGTGTGTCTTATTCCTGGAAATAACATTTCCTGTTTAAATAAATTAAATAAAATATAAATTTTAAAATATTAATAGCTCATGCCAAATTGCTTTCCAAACTTAGTAGCTTTTTACATTTTACATTTCTTGTCCCATGAGAACTACCTGAGTACCTTATGTTTTATAATAAAAGTGTTTGATATATTTTTTAAAACCAAAAAAAATACAATTTAAACACATTTTTTTTTTCAGTGCTTACACACCATATTAATCATGCTTTTTGTTTTCTGTATTCTGTACTCTGACATCTTGGTGTCTTGTTAACCTTAGACAGACTGACTTTCCCAGGGTTAGCTAATTTCTAGAGATAGCAGAAAACTCATCTTTGAGTGTGCCTTTCATAGGCAAAGAAACAAATCATGGATTCATACCTTCACCAGCCAACTATATCTGGCTCTTATAATCTGGACCACTATTCACCTGTCCTAATCACCCTAAGACAGGTATCAGGCAACCAAATACAGCCAGTATGCCCCAAAGCCTGTTGAAAATTTTAAACTAGTCAATCCTAATTTAGCTTACCCTACTTTACTTGCTCCTTGCTGCAGAAACCACAATCAAATTTCTTGAATTTATTTCTCTTTCTCTCTGCCTCCTGAGAGAACCTAGTTGTTCACATTTGGCCTATTGACATGACACAGCATGCCTCCATTTCTAGGGAACTGTGAATAAAATCACATTCATTCATGACAGTCATTTCTGTGTCTGCATGTCTTACCATACCATATTAAAACACATACTGTATACCATTAAAACACACACACACACACTTTCCCTTTGTTCCTCACAAATGTTTTGCCTTGTACTAATATTATCTGATTTAGGTATAAGGGTTTTACTGCTGTTATATGAAAATTGGGAAATGCTTGTTTCTTTTCTATTTAAAAAAAAGACTCCTGTGTAGCTTCCTTAGTGGATTTTTAAAAGAATTATAAATTATATGTTAAATATCTTTAGCATCAATAGGACTTTTTGGTCCTTAATTTCTTCTTAGGTCAGTTTTGTTGTTAGTTTAGTTTAGTTTTGTTTTTTTAAAGGTATTTATTTATTGGAATTTAATTGGTTGTATTTATCAATGTTACCTTCTTCAGAATATTTTCTTATTGCCCTTCTGATAAGTGAGCTATCCTTTCATTTATCTTATTGATATTTTTAATTTTTTCTAACCAAATTTTCTAAAGAACCAGCAGTCTTAATGAGTCATCTTTTGTTTGTATATTTTGTATTTATTTGATGTTTGCACTAATTATCATTTTGTTTCTCCTTATTCAGATTTAATAGACTACTTCTCTTATAGCTGCATAAGGTAGATATTGAGGTAATTTATTGTAAACCTCTACCTTTTTTAATGTAAGCACTGAAACTATTCACTTTCTCTAAGCATTTATTCCTCTGCTTCACATGAAATCTGATATGCTTCATTAATAACATTCAATTATTTTTTTTTGTATTTTTAGGATTATATAATAGTTGTACATGTTTTGAGGGTACATACCACATTTTAATACATGTATACAACATGTAATAATTATATCAGAGTAATTGTGATATCCATCACCTCAAAGATGTACCTTTTCTTTGTGTTGGGAGCATTACAATTCTCCTCTAATTTCTCTTGTGATTTCTTCTTCAGCTAATGGATTATTTGGAAGCATGTTGCATAATTTTCAACTATTTAGAGATTGTCCATATATCTTATTGTTATTATTTCTAATGTAATTCTGCTGTGGGCAAATGTTACATTTTGTGTTGTTTCTATCACTTGAAATTTCTTGAGGGGTGTGTGTGGGTATTTCATATATATGTATATACACATTTTAAAATAATGCTTCACTATGCTAGTAAAAATGGTTTTACTTATGGCAGCAATTCCTCAGATTACCTTAATATAGAACTATCAATTCTCTCTGGAATTCTGAGTTTCACATAAATGAACAGAACAGAAATAATCACTATCCTATTAATAGATAATGCTTAAAATCCAATGCTGTAGTACAACTTAGTGGCAAGATAAGAGACACTTTCCTGTCTTGTTAGAGTAACTGTGCAGGAACCTTTCCTCGCCAAATTTGAGCAGAGGAGCTGCTAGTCCTTTGTAGTGGGATTCAGGAATTCTCTGCTCAGTTGATCATGTGAGGAACACAATGTGGATCTTCAAGTGGATAAAGGTAAGGATTTTTGAGTGAGAGATTATAAAAGATAGACTGCTGTTACTGTTAGGAAAATATTATTGTACTTCATTATACTTACTATTATCTTAACTCCAGCTTTATTACATTGTAATAATATCATAATATGGTTTGAAAGGTTTTATATTTTTGGTCTTACAAAAATTTTGGCTTTTCTATGTGGTCATTTTTGGCTTTTCTATGTGGCCATTTTTGGTATTATAGAAATATGTACATATTCAATAAGATAATATATTTCTATTTTAAGGTATAAAACAGAATAAGAATTAATTCTACTTTAACACAAGTTTATAGTTCTTATGTATTAAATTTATCTACTCATGTTATGATATACTGATGTTGAATTTCCCTACATCATCGCATTTCTGCATATTCTATTTTGAATAATTTTTCTAATGATTTTTAAAATAATTATATTTTTAATATGTGGTTTTATTAATATGTAATGCAGATATGCTTATTTTTACATTTCCAGTATGTATAACAATATTTACCATCTTACGATGATTTTTCTTAAAATGATCAAGCATTCTAAATCCATAATATTATATTTTTCAACACCTTTGAGATCACATATTCTAAAATACATGTACATTATTTTGAGAACTGCAGTGGATGAAATAACTTTTCTAAATACTAAGGGAGGACATACCTCAGATTTTTTAGAATAACCAATGTTTGTACTACAAAGCTTAGAAATAAGATGCAGTAATAGAGAGATTAGAATAACTTTTCCATTCAATATTCTAGTTATTCACGAATATCTGAAAGATGTAGCAGAGTGACATCAACAAGATAGTTGATTATAGGCAACTGGTGTTTGTCTCTCTAACAAGAAAGAATAGAGGCAATGAAAAAACAGCTAATATTTAACCAGGATGTCAAAGGGGAAGTGCTGGAGTGCAGCCAGGGAGGTAGTTGTGGTCATTGGAAGCACAAGAGAGCAATGTGGAGGCACCTGTCTCTGTTCCCCTATCCCACCAGATCTCTCACCTAAATCAGCCCAGAGTCAGGCACTTTAGGAAAAAAAGTAAGCAGAAGTCTCCATTGGTACCACGGATGCCTACAGTTCCTCCTACAGGAGAACTCACAGTCCTCTTAAGCCATGAGTCCAGTTTGGAGAGCCGCTGAGAATTCAAACTGACTGGGCTTTGGCAGTGAGAGAATGCCCCACTGGGATGAGACTCATGTGCTAGCAGTTGGAAGTCAGACCAGCATGCACAGAAATCAGAAAGGCTGAAAATGTAGAAGGAGACACTAAGAGCCACTGCTATAGTTGGTACCCTTTATTATTTTACATTCCATCCTCAGAGAAAAACAGGCACCTACATTGGTAGTAGTTGAAGATAGTTATATTCCACACTATTCCTGCAAAAGAGCCAAATGTGATCTTGGATGACCCCTATATCAATATCGACTGGATATATGCTTGTCTGTGTGGATCTTCTTTCTTAGCTGCCTAAATTTTCTGACTTTCTTCTGATTACTCTTTAAAGAAGGGTCAGTGTGGTAGTTCAACAGGAAGATAGGGTAGATCCCATAAATGAATACTCGCCTTAGTAAGTTAGCCTTGCATAATAAGCAAGATGCTGGCTCTAATCATCTGCAGCTCCTCTTTAGCTGACATTGGAAAGTGGAGAAGGGAGAAAACAGTAGAAAATAACACAGTAATTGTACCTTGACAGAGGGTAACCAGCAAGAGGACATCAAATATTTTCAAGATCTTACTGATTAACAAAAGACCCCCATAAACATTCTTGAATATGATCTAAAATAAAGAACGGTGGTTTAGCACACAAATGAGCATGTAAAAATTTATGCTTTATTTTTTAGTGGCTTGTCTAAACAGTAAGCCAGACTTACTTTTTATTAAATATGAATAAGGCTAATTTCTACAATATGACATTATGAGTATTTTTAAAAAACAAAGAATAAACAACATATACACAAATTTTATATTTTCATATATATGCAATGAATATAAATAAACAATAATTAATCTGTCAACATGCTTGAATGATATAGATTTCAAGAGTTCATTTGAAGTTTTCCAACTCAAAACTAATAATTTAGTGCTCTGTTAGTCTTTAAGCAAAACCACTGCTTTCAGTGCTACTAATTAGGCCCTTTGAAAATTTTTCCCTCCAAGCAAACCGATTGTTTTCTTCCATCATATCCTGTGAACTAAATGCTTCTTGTTGCAATAAAGCTTTAAAGTTACATGACTTCAGGTAACATTGTTAAGTAAGACTCAAAACAATGTCTATTGAGCAAAGATGAAATAAAACACTTAAGTACAACCTGCTGAAAACAAAACTCTAAACCATAAAAATAAGAAATGGGTTCATGTTATCATATTAGGGGGAGCTAGCTTTACATTTAATTTTGGTACAGGTTGTTTTACTTAAACTTATGTGTTTTAAATGTAGTAACAATTTCTTCAGATATTTTTCTATGGAATGTGGTAGTTCCTGTACTAAAACATTTGCAATGAAAAACAAAAAACCTCCTTTATTTCTATTGATGTATCTTCACTGGAATTATAAATTTTATTGGATAAATGATATGAGCACTAATAAATATTCTGTAAACTATGGATAATAATTACAAACTTGCTTGCGAAGAAATAAAATTTAGAAAGCATACTCTAAAACAAGATAAATCAAAATATAAATCATATTTACATTAACAACGATTTTGCTTAATTGACATATAGAACTTAAAACATTTGTCTGCTCTAATTCAACTTGCTGTATTTTATAATTAAAAACAATTTCAAACACCAGTATGATATAATTGATTTTGTCGTATTTTTAAAAAAATTATTCTTATATGAATCCACATTTTCCACAAAATCATTTGTCTAAACGCTGATTATGTTGTTAAAAAAAAAAAAATCCAGGATGGTCATCCTTTCCTCTTCAGCTAGCATATGTGCATCGTTGCTTAATAGAAATATACCTAATCCCTGTATATAGTAGGACTCATCCAATACGTTTCATTGTTTTGTGAACCTAGAATATCTGAGATAGATCTCTGTCAATTTAGAAAGTTGATTTTGCCAAGACTGAGGACACTCCGTGACACAGCTTCAGGAACTTGTGATGACATGTGCCCAAGGTGGTTGGGGCACAGCTTGGTTTTATACATTTTAGGGAGACATGAGTCATGAATCAATATATGTAAGAAGTACATTGGTTTGGTCTGGAAATGTGGTACAAACTTTAAGGGAACGCAGGAAGACTCAAAGCTGGGAGGGAAGCACAGATAGGTGATACACAAATGGTTACATTCTTTGGAGTTTCTGATTAGCCTTTCCAAAGGAGGCAAATCAGATGTGCATCTGTCTCAGTGCACAGAGGGGTGACTTTGAATCTAATGGCAGCAGGTTTGCCCTAAGCAGTTGCCAGCTTGAGTTTTTCTTAGTGACTCTGGGGGCACAAGATATTTTCCTTTCACATTTTTAACAATAAAATAATTATGTCGGGAATCATCTTATATTTGACAAATACAGTTGACCCTTAAACAACATGGGTTTGAACTGTTCAGGTCCACTTATATGCAGATTCTTTTTCAATAAAGGTTACAGTGAGTTGAGTGTGACTGCCTCTCCTGCTTCCTCCTTCACCTCTTTTGCTTCTGCCACACCTGAAACAGCAGGACAACCTTCTCCTCTTGACTCTCCTCAGCCTACTCAGTGTAAAGACTATGAGGATGAAAACCTTTCCAATGACCCACTTCTACTTAATAAATAATAAACATATCTTCATTATGATTTTCTCAATAACATTTGCTTTTATTTAGCTTACTTGATTGTAAGAATACAGTAAACAGTATACCTAACCTAGAAAACATGTGTTAATGGACTGTTTAAGTTATCAATAAGGTCAGCAGGAGACTATGAGTTGTTGAAATTTGGGGGAGACAAAAGTTATACACAGATTTTCAACAGTAACAGAGTAGGTCAACACATCTCTTGCCAGTATTGTTCAAGTTTCAACCCTATATTCAATCTGCTACCCATATTGTGAACTATAATTTATATTTTTATTTCATGATAGTGTGGGAAAAATTCAATTATTAATAAGATGTAAAATAATTCTGAGGAATGAAGTAATTGAAAGTCCAGACTTAAGTGTATTGAAATAAAGACGTTTTACTGCTTATATACCTCTATTAGTAAAATAATTAAATAAACCAAGTGCTTCTTTATATTTAGAGGTTAAAAGGCAAAAGATGGAGATTTTTTCTTTGTTAGCAGAACTATTTCATTTAAGGGAATGCTGTGTTATTAATTGTGACAATTGTGATAGTTAATTTTATATGTCAACAGGTCTGGGCCACAATGTCCAGATATTTGGTCAAATATTACTCTGGATGATTCTAGTAAGGTGTTTTTTGGATGAGATTAACATTTAAGCAGGTAAACTTTGAGCAAAGCAGATTACCTTCATAACATGAATGGGCTTCATCCGATTTGTTGAGGCTTTACTGGAACAAAGCCTGACCTCCCCTCAGCCAGAAAGAATTCTGCCAGCTGACTGCCTTTAAACTTGAACTGAAACATTGGTTCCTCCCCATGTCTCCAGGCTGTTGTCCTATCCTTCTGATTTTAGATTTACTAGCCTCCATGTTTGTATGAACCAATTCCTTAAAATCTCTCTCTCTCCACACACAAACACACACAGAGAGAGAGAGAGAGAGAGAGAGAATGAGAACTGTCCGTTGTTATATCCAAAGGATTGAAGGATTGGTCCCAGGAACCCCTCGTATACCAAAATCCATGCATACTCAGGTCTTGCATTAGGTCCTGAGGAACCCATGTATATGAAAAGTCAGCCCTCTGTATTCATGGGTTTCTTCTATTAATAATACTGTTCTTTCTATCTATGTTTCCTTGTGAATGCAAGGATATAGAGAGACAAATGTATTTATTGGAAAAAATCCACATATAAGTGGACCTGTTCAGTTCAAACTTGTGTTATTCAAGGGTCAACTACATATTCACATCTTATTAGTTCTGTTTCTCTGAAGAACCCTGACTAATACATTAATATTTTAATAATATTAGCAAACAAAAATGACTCAATCTGTGCCACCTAATTTTCAAAGAGCTTTATGTGTGTTAACATAATTAATTATTAAATTCATCTTACGAAACAAGTACTGCTATTTCATCATTTTGTACCAATGCAGAAAACTGGTAATTTGCCTACATTAACAGCAAATAGTATAGTTAAGATTCAGATAGTAGCATTTTTGTTTTAGAGTGTGTGCTTCTCACCATTATTGTAATCTGTCTACATTGATATGTGATTTGGGTTCAGATGCACAGAAAATTTTTTACAATTCTCCGTAAAACACTAAGGGGGAAAAGTAGAACTAATAAATAGAGTCAATTTCTAAACCTCTGTCTGGTTATTCCCTCTTCATACAATTGTAAATTAAATTAAAATTATGCAACAGTAGCAGAAAGTAACACTAATATTAAGAGTACCTATGGATACTAAATAATTTACTTTTTCTAATAAAATTCAGATTATTGCAATCTAAATTCAGAGAAAATCATACTCTAAAATAATTGCAAGAAAATGTAGGAAAGTCTTTGGTAAACCATCATTTGTCAGTAATAACTACAAATATGCTGATTATATAAATTATAATAAATAGAATAATTGTATACTATAATATTTGAATGAAAATGGGATATGTAGAATTGTATTGCAATTAATTCCAAACTCTTATTAAAATGTTTATAAAAATATAACAATGCAAAATGTAAAAACTCCTATTACAAAGAGCATTCTCAGATTGAAAAAGACCATGAATCTGTGGGGAATTTCCATGAGCTGTGAGATTCAAAGACCAATATTAAAACAAAGTCTCTGAGTAGCCTTAAGTGCTAAAATTCACTAAACAAGTATGGTTTGGCATGGCATGGTACAGCCATAAGCATAAGAAGGAAAGAGCCTTTGGTCAATAATAAGAACTGACATAAAGTATACACTAAGACGAATGGAGAGGCTGTCCTTTCCGAACATGGGTTCTATGTTTTCATTTAGAAAGTTTAGTGCATTTAAATATACTAAAATTATTAATACAATGATTTAAATTTACCGTTTTTGCTACTTGTTTTTTATTTTTTCAATATTTTGTTCCAAACAGAGTATGAGTTCCTAATTACTCTTTCCTTTTTACTTCTATGTTAATAAAATGATACTGCATTTTAATTACTCTATTGAACTTCAAGCTATTCCTATTTGCTTTAAGTGCTTGATTTAGGTATATTGTACTATTCATCATTAACCTATGCAGCTTGCCTAGAGTTAATATTTTACTACCTCACAAAAAATTTAAGAATGTTTTAGTAATACAATTTCATTTACCACCCGATTTTTTGTGTAATGTAATGTACATTACCTTTATATATATTTTTGAAATTATAATATGGTATAATGATTTTTAATTTTCCATGTCTTTTGCTCATTCTTTCTTGAAGATCCGTTTCTGTCTGGTGCTATTTTCCCAAAGTCTAAAAAACTTCCTTTGGCATATCTTACAGTATACAAACTTGCTGGTGATGAATTCTTACTCTTAAGAATTACATGACAATTTTGGTTTTGTTTTTTAAGAGATAGGGTCTCCCCGGCTGGAATACAGTGGCTATTCACTGGCACAATCATAGCTCTTGGCATACGTGAACTCCTGTACACAAGTGATGCTCCTGCTTCAGCCTCTCAAGTAGCTGTTATTACAGGCATGCACCACTGCACCTGGCATATGACAATGTTTTCAGTTTACTTTTATGTTTGAAGGATGATTTCACTAGATATACAATACTGGGTTGATTTTTTTTTCTTAATTCAGTACTTCAAATATTTCATTCCTTTGACTTCTAGCTTCCATTATTCTGATTAGAAGTCAGCCTCATTAATGTGGTCATTCCTATGAAGGTAATATAAAATTTTTATTTGCTTTCTGTCAGTATACAAGAATGTGTCAGAAAAACATCTCTATCCAAAACCACATTTTTCCTCACCTCTCACCAGCAATTATTGACACAGAAGACATATGTGACCAAATGTGTGTGGGGTCCTTCTCACACAGCAAGCAGGGGCATCAGCTGGGTGTCATCAAATTCAGTTTCAACACTATTTACCTGGAGATAGTGTCACAGATCCCACAGATTGAGGGCTCAGTCCTCAACATTGTGCTTCCCACTTTAGACACCAGTAGCAAGCACAGGCTTCTAGAAATTCTGACTGACCAGCTTCAAGTTGATATTCCAATGGTTTTGTCTTTGGGTTCAATTAACTTGCTGGAGAGGTTCACAGAACTCAGGGAAGCACTTAAGTTCAGTGGTTTATTATAAAGAACATTGCAAATGATACAGATGAAGATATGTGTAGGATGATGAATGGAGAGGAGGGGTGCAGAGCTTCCATGCCCTCCCTGGATGCAACACCCTCAAGAAACCTCCACATGTCCAATTATTCAGAAGCTCCTGAACCCTGTCCTCTTGAGTTTTTGTAAAGGTTTCATTACATAGGCATCATAGAATACACAATTATCTATTGGTGATCAATGTGACCTTTAGCGTCTCTCTCTCCCAGGCATTGGTGGTGGTTGGAGCAGGAAGTCCCAACCTTCTAATCCTGATTTGGTCTTTCAGGTGACCACCCTGAACCTATCAGACAAAAGATATACAAAAGTCATCAAACTCTTTATGATGTATATTAATATATCACAATAAACTCTTTGTGATATATTTATATATATATATACCATAAACTCTATAATGACTTTTTGTTTGTATTCAGCAGTTTGTCTGTGATAAACTTGGGTGTGCTTTTGGTTTGTTTGCTTCTCTTATTTCTGTTTAGAGCATGCTGAAATTCTTGGACTTGTAAATTAAATTATTTTAAAATCAAATTTGGGAAACATTCAGTCACTATTTCTTCATACACATTTTTCTGCCTCTTCTCTCTCTGTTATTCTTCTAATAAGAGAATTCTCTGTGTGTATGTATAATATATATATGCAATATATATAATGATGTGGTTTGACTGTGTCCCCACCCAAATCTCAACTTGAATTGTATCTCCCAGAATTCCCAAGTATTGAAGGAGGAACCTGGGGGGGAGGCAATTGAATTATGGGGGCCGATCTTTCCCGTGCTATTCTTGTGATAGTAAATAAATCTCCCGAGATCTGATGGGTTTATCAGGGGTTTCTGCTTTAGCTTATTGCTCATTTTCTCTTGCCACTTCCATGTTAGATGTGCCTTTCACCTCCTGCCTTGATTCGGAGGCTGCCCCAGCCATGTGGAACTTTAAGTCCAATTATACCTCCTTTTCTTCTGAGTCTCAGGTATGTCTTTATCAGGATCATAAATACAGACTAATACATACATAGAATTGTGTGTGTATTTATATACCCATACACACACACACACACACACACACACTTTCTACTATTAATAGCTCCTTGGATTCTTTCAGTAAATGAATAGTTTATGAGGTCATCCATGGATTTATGCAGAGTTATATGAAGATTTGTCGATTCTCCACTTGCAAATCCTTCCTTTCTGTGATTTTCATCTTCACTGTTCAGCTGCTCTGGTAACCCAAATTATAATATTTTACTATTTAGGAAGAAAAAAACGGTATTTTGCTTGAGTTCCCCAAACTCTCTGATACCTATGGTTTAGGAAGTACTCAAGTAAAAATTCTCATAAGTATAAATTTTAGTTCTCTTCTTTAATGGTATTTTTTCCTCTAGATTTGCCCTTTTTTTTTTCTGAAAAAAAAAAAATGCCTACAAATAGCTGTTTTCCAAAATATTTATCAGAATAGAAAATTATTTTATAGATAAAGCTTGGTCTGGTACAACCTAATTAAGTACTATCAGAAAGAGAATGAAATATTTTGATATGCTGAAATAATACTTATTTTGTATAATTTTAAGACAAGCTAAATTGTATAGTATTAAGCAGCAGCAAATTTGTAAGATAAAGTACATGGGATCCAAGTTGCATTTTCCAAGATGAGGTTTTCAAGTATAGTCTCTTGGAAGCAATGTCTTTAAAGAAAGGCAATTATTTTATTTAACTAGATCAGCATACCAAATTCCCAATAAAATAATGTTGCGGAATGCCTATTCATCTATGTAAATTGAGCTATAAGCTGATAGCAGCTGCACTACTAATGAAAAATGATTCACAGAGTATGAAAAAGAGTGTCTTTTTTTTATTCTGAAGTGATCTTACCTATGTTCAGTGACTAAAATCTTGCACTAGACACTTAGGACTTCCGTGTTGTTTTTCCTTTGAGATTCATACTAACTTAAGACAGTGGCTCTTATATCCATGATAAATTATACTCATTTGTAAAGTCAAATTTAGGTATCTGAAAATCAACATATCTAAGTCTTAACTCATTATTTATTTCTAAAACTTCCCTTTTGTAAATTTCTTTCTATTTTTATTGCTGTCACACTGGCAGAACACATTATCATCTTCCTCTTGACCCCACCAAATAGCTTTCTTACTGGTTATCTGCTTTATGCTTATTTCTTTTAGATCTTTGACGTACATAACATTGAGAATTAAACAACAATTTGAATATGCCGCCTTCCTTAAAAAAAAGAAAAAAACCTATGCAGAGATATCTGTTTTACTTTGTTCTCATTCAATATCAATTTAATTCACTTTCACATCATAATTATCCCTGTCCCCAAACAGAATGTAATTTAAGGGCTGGCTTAATGATTTTGTGTTTTCTCCTTCTTATCTACTAACGTGTTTTCCAAATAAAAAAAAGATGAAAAAAAGATTCTTTAAAGTATTTTCAATTATTATATTATTTCTTATTATTTACTTTTAATTTGTTTAATATGAAAATACATTAATTTTATGTCAACATTGATGATACAAACTGAACAAACCTCCCTCTCTCACAAAAAGTTAGAAAAACGAAGAATAAGAATAACAACATATATATTCAAAACCAAGTACTTTACTGGAATCACATATAGACATTTAGCTAGAATTGAGTAAAGTCCTATTTGAATTAGTGCTCATTTTGAATACAATGTCTCATAGAACACTTTTTCATTTGCCATATGCTACATAATTACATAAATGTCGGTATATGCTATGAATGTGCTGCAAATTAACAATATTTCTTGTTTCTGAAGAGAAAATGAGAAATTAATTTGGCAAATGTCAAGTTTAGTCCATGTCAAGATGCTTTTTGTGTCATGATACATCATGAAAGATTAAACAGATATGTTCTACTAAATAGAACAATTTGGGGGCAACAGCTGTGGTTCATTCTTTCATTTGGCAGATTCATTCCACCTGACTTCAGACAAATTGCTAAGATCACGTTTTCATAATATGCATATGTTTTTATTTCTCTTGCCTGATTCAGTTAGAGTTGATGGAGGAAAAGAAAATTTTGTTGTATTATGCATCTTTAGTTGAAAGTAGGTACCACAGTAGTTTTATTCATGCACCAATAATTAAGAAATAAACACAAATTAAAATTGTATTCCTGTAAGGTTTATTTTAATGTAAAATGGGATGTCTGTAAACATCATGACTCATTTGGAATACACTATAGACTTTGTAAGATTTTAAAAGCTCACAACAAATTTGAGTGAGTATCAGCAGTGTTCACTGTCTCCCATTGTTTCCTAAACTACATGCAGTATATTAAACCTGACTGGGAAACAGGGGAAGCAGTTTGTCATGCTCCACAGCTGAAAGGCATTTTTTAAATGTCTTGCTCTGATTCCCTATTGAATAAAAATGTAGTAAAAATGTAGCCCCAATATGTCATCATTTTATACTTTTTTCTCTATATCTGTGTGTTTGTTACAGTTCTCTGCTATAAAATTACTTCCCATGGTAAAGACATTTGTAGTGATTTTTACCAAAACTATACTTTTGAATAATACATTTCTGTCTTGGATATAGTATATGTACAGACTTAAATAAATTATTCTAAAATATTTTTTTTAGTTAAACATTGACATAACTCTTGTAAGTATAGCAGATTATCAAGGCTTTCAACATCCTGGTTGTGTTGCTGGTGAGATATTTTGTAACAACCTGATAACGAATAAAATATAGGATTGCTTTCACATCTACATGTGTGCCAGGCATTGTACTAGTCATTTTACATGGGATATCACCTTTAATGTGTAATATAGATTCTCTTGTCCCTAATATGTACACTTAACTACAGATCTTAAACACAAAATAATTTGATCAAATTATATATTCAGTAAGTAGTTACTGGATCTCAAGCAAGTCCATCTATTCTATAACTTATGCATTTTATCTCTGTGAGGAAATTCTCCGAATAGTAATCACATTCTTACTGCTATTTGTGATTGGAGTGAGGGATATGCAATGGTCTTCTAACATCCAGAATGACAGGCATTGCCCTTTATTCAAAATGGAGATAATTATGAATCCTTTTGTTATCTACCATTGAATTATAACATGAACTTCAGATCTAAAACCACATGTATAATTATTTTAATTGTTGATTTGAAGGTTTTAATGCAGAATTTGTACCTGAAATCATTTTTTATGAAAGTTAAAGCATTATTATTATCACTGTCTCAGTGGATACTGAGAAAATATTTACACTAAATCCTTTATTCCAAATAATTTTAGAAACTCCAGGGACTCAATAATCCTTTCAGGGGATTAGCCTACATTTTAAAGCTCCAGCGATCCAGATAATCTCTTTGGGGAATTCAACCCACAATTGAGTGCTCCAAAGACAACACAGCAGTTCCCCTAGAGAATAACGATTTTATGATAAACTTTTTAAAATGGATAAATACCATATCCTTTTGCAAATATATATTTTAATACTGTACTTTTATAATGTCAGAAATATACTACCTTTATTCCAAATACGTCTTTATATTTTGATTTGTATGTTTAATACAGAAATCGATGAATTCACCACTTAAATGTAGATATGACACTGATGTAGGGCATTGTTATCTATTTTCTGTAAAGTACTCAAGAGAGTGTGTCTGACAATTCATAAGAATGAAAGCCTCCAAGGGCATACAGATTGACAGTGCTGATTTTAAAAACAAAAAAGCCACAGAGGGGAGGCATACATAATATTATGCCAAAAGAAAATATCTGAGTTTATTTTTCTTACTTTTCCCACACAAAACTAGAGAACTTCTCCTGGAATATTTGAAACCTTGAATACACAACTGAGAAGAAAATATTACCTCCAGAGCTCCACAAAAGTTTTCCAAGGCCAATGTTGGACAACATATGGGCTTTTAGAAATAGGATGGCAGTTAATGGTAGGATGTCCAAAAGTGTAATATTCTCTATTGAAGTTAAAAAAATTTGAAAGGCTAACAATTTGACATTATGGAAAAAATAATTTCTACATTATAAATATGTCTATAAACTGCTTTTTATTAAACTTCTGCATTATGAAAATTTTATGAAATTATATTAAAATTGTGGATTATCAGTTTCTACATGTATTTGGTTAAAAAATAGTAATGCCCATATAGCAAAAATAAAATAAAATTAAAACAATTTTCTGTTAGTTTCGACTTCCCGGGAAGCAGAAACCTAGAGGGAGATCAACACGTGAAAGTATAGTTTGCGGTACTCTCAGGATGAACACGTCTGAGGGTGTGAAGAAAGTAGACTGGGCATAAGGAAAAGCTTTACTGAAATGCCGTTAGCTTGTCTTATGGAGTGCTCTGGACCTGAGGTGGCTTTTCAGAATTGTCTCAATTTCAGGCAGAAATGAGAGACGTGATACAATACATGGAATTGTCATTAGATGCATACTGCACCCTGGGGAAGGTAAAATGACATTAGATAGGTGAGCTTTTCAACCAAAACAATCCTCAGGGAGGGTCTAAATTTTTAACATTCTCCCAACAGCACTCCTAGCAGATCGAGATATGAGTATCTCAGTACCAACAGAAGATCTGGACTGGGCATTATCTAGTCTTCTCCTTGTAGCTCAAACCCATTTTCTTTCATAACAAATTGTGAGAAGTGTTTCTCCGGAATATTGATTGAGCTCTTTCTGGGGAAGCTGAGAGAGTAAGATAAATAGGAGAAACTACCATTGTCATCACTGCAGCTGTTCTCAAGATGGTAATTAATGCTCCTCACCTCTCTGCTTCAACCACTGGAGATTCTTCTAATCCTTAGCTAGCACTTCTCTGGGTCTGTGGTAATCACATAGAGCTATAGTAACCAATTACCACCACAAATTTGGTGGCAGAAAACAATAGGAACTTCTTCTCTCAAATGTGTAGCGGCCACAGGTCTGAAATAAAGGTGTTAGCAGGGCTGGCTTCCCTCTAAAAAATCTAGGGGGGAAGACTCTCTCACCTCCTCCAGAGTCTTGTGGCTCTTGACATCTCTAGCTTTGTGGCAGCATAATCCCAATCTCTGTGTCTGCCTTCACATGGCTTTCTTCCTTGTATTTCTATGTGTCATTTTCTGTATAAGAATACTCTTAATGAATTTAGTTAGGACCTACCCTAATCCAGTCTTGTCTCATTTTGCTCCTCATCTGAAGTACATCTACAAAAAAACCTATTTCCAAATAAGGCCGTATTCTAGGTGGACATGAAATTTGGAGGAATGCCATTCAGTCCACTGCAATCTACTCTCTACCCTTCCAAATGTATATTATTTCCACATGCAAAATACATTAACCTCATTCCACAATTTCTAAAAATCTTAACCAAATCTAACTCCAAAATCTCATCTAAATGTCATCACTCAAAAAATCCCAAGTCTTATTTTCTAAACCATCTAAATTCAGTGTGGGTCATTCATTTTCCGGATATGATCCATCATAGGAACATTTCTTTCCCACCTGCAAAGAAGTTATCTGCTTCTGAAATATAATGGTGGCACAAGCATAGGTTAGACATTTCCATTCCCAAAGGAAGAAACTGGAAAAAATGAAGAAGATACTAGATTCAAGCAAGTTCAAAATCAAGCAAATGCCCTTAGGTTTTAAGGCCTGAAAATAATCCTTTGTGGTTTGATGCTCTGGGCCCATGATGTGAGCATGTCCTCTGAGCATAAGTCTTTGCCTTCTGAGTTGGTCTTCCTTTTGCTTGAAAGTTAGCACTGGATGGGATGTCAGTTTGATGAATTTGGGAACTGATAAAGGAAAAAGAAGACCATGAGACACAGCAAAATTTCTTGGGTGGTGCTTGGGCAGGGTGGCATGAGAGGGGAAGTTCCTCTCAGAATAAAAATGTCCAGAGGCTTCCAATGTGGGAGCCGCCTTCAAGAAGGGGAGGAGAATAAGGGAGGGAATTCTCAGGGGAGAGGGGAAGAGAAGACAGGGTTATGCGTCTAGGTAATGTTACTCAGCAGCACAGTGCTCAACAGTAGGTCAGAGACTTGTGAAGGGCAACAGCAGCCTGGGGCCTCATAAATACAAGACGCTATCTTACCAATGGGTAATACCTACTCTGTGAGGTATCCTGGAACATGCAAAGGCTCTTAATGGATCTAAATCTGCATTGTTGGGCTACTTTAAAAATAGCTGAATGTTTAAAAATTTGATTTTGTGGGCAGGGTGCAGTGGCTCACGCCTGTAATCCCAGATGTTTGGAAGGCCGAGGCGGGTGGATCACGAGGTTAGGTGTTCAAGACCAGCCTGACCAATATAGTGAAACCCTGTCTCTACTAAAAATACAAAAATTAGCCAGACATAGTGGGGCATGCCTGTAGTCCCAGCTACTCAGGAGGCTGAGACAGAAGAATCACTTGAACTCAGGAGGTGGAGGTTGCAGTTAGCCAAGATTGTGCCACTGCACTCTAGCCTAGGAAACAGTGTGAGATGCTATCTCAAAACAAAACAAAACAAAAAAATGATTTTGCACCAGTGGACTTTTGAGATAATGGGTCTCGGCCTACAGTAAAGAAATAATATAGGAAACAGGTCAGGGGTGGGATTACAATCTACTGCCTGTAATACCAGAACTTTGGGAAGCAGAGACAGGAGGATAATTTGAAGTCAGGAATTTGAGACTAACCTGGTCAAAATAATGAGACTCTGTTTCTAAAAAAGAAGGAGACAATACACCAAAGCCATATTTGAGTCATTTATATGCCTAGGATATCTTTCCAAAAAGATCAAACTCATCTTCAACATCTCATTCTATGAGGCCAGCATCATCCTGACACCAAACCCTGGCAGAGACAACAAAAAAGGGAACTTCAGATCAATATATTTGATGATCACTGATGCTCAACAAAGAATCATTGATTTTTAACAAAATACCAGCAAACTAAATCCAGCAGAACATCAAAAAGCTTATCCACCATGATCAGGTAGGCTTCATCCCCAGGATGCAAGGTTGGTTCAACATATGCAAGTTAATGTAATTCATCACATAAACAAAACTAAAGACAAAAACCACCTAATTATCTCAATAGGCACAAAAAGGCCTTCAATAAAATTCAATATCGCTTTATGTTAAAAACTCTTAATAAACTAGGTGCTGAAGGAACATACCTTAAAATAACGAGAGCCATCTATGACAAACCAACCGTCAACATCATACTGAATGGGCAAAAGCTGGAAGCATTCCTCTTGAAACCTGGCACAATATAAGAATGCCGTCTCTCACTACTCCTATTCAACATAGAACTGCAAGTCCTATCCAGGGCAACCAGGCAAGAGAAAGAAATAAAGGTATCCAAATAGAAAGAGAGAAGGTCAAACTATTTCTGTTCACAGATGACATAATCCTATATCTAGAAAACCCAATAATTTCAGCCAAAAGCATCTTAAACTGATAAACAACTTCAGCAGACCCTGAGGATACAAAATCAACATACAAAAATCACTAACATTCTTATCCACCAACAAAAGCCAAGCCAAGCGCCAAATCAGAATGACAATTCCATTCACAATTGCCATAAAGAATACAATACCTAGGAATGCTGCTAACCAAGGAGGTGAAAGATCTCTACAATGAGAATTAGAAAACACTGCTCAAAGAAATCAGAGATGACATAAACAAATGGCAAACTTTCCATTCTCATAGAAAGAATTCATACCATTAAAATAGCCATACTACCCAAATAACTTACAGATTCATTGCTATTCCTATCAAAATACCAATGACATTTTCCACAGAACTAGAAAAAGCTATTTTAAAATTCATATGGGATCAAAAATGAGCCCGAATAGCCAAGGCAATCCTAAGCTAAAAAAAAAAAAAACAAAAAAACAAAAACAAAAAAAACAAAAAAAGCAGGAGGCATCAAGCCAAACTACCTTACTTAACATTGCACTACAGAGTTACAGAGTTACAGTAACCAAAACAGAATGATACTGCTACAAAAACAGACACGTAAACCAGTGGAACAGAATAGAAAGCCTAGCAATAAGGCCACACTTCTGCAATCATCTGATCTTCCACAAAGCTAACAAAAACAAGTAATTGGGAAAGGACTCTGTATTGAATAAATGGTACTGGGTTGACTGACTAGCCATATGCAGAAGATTGAAACTGGAATCCTTTCTTACACCATATACAAAAAATCAATTCAATATGATTAAAGACTTAAATGTAAAACCCAAAGCTATAAAAACCCTGGAAGACAACCTAGACTGTATCATTCTGGACATAAGAAGTGGCAAAGATTAAATAACAAAGACACCAGAAGCAAACACAACCATAGCAAAAATTGACAAGTACGATCTAATTAAATAACTTCTGTCACAAACAAAGAAACTATCAACAGAATAAACAGATACCCTACAAGATGAGAGAAAACATTTGCAAACCATGCATCTGGCAAAAGTGTAATATCTATGCACCTAGAAAGAATTTAAACACTTTTATACAAAAAAAAAAAAAAAAAAAAGAATCCACCCCATTAAAAAGTGGGCAAAGGACATGAAGACACTTTTCAGAAGAAGACATGCATGCTGCCATCAAACATATGAAAAAAGCTTAGTATTGCTGATCATTGGAGAAATGCAATCAAAACCTCAATGAGATACCATCCCATACCAGTCAGAATGACTACTATTAAAAAGTTATAACAGATGCTGGCAAGGTTGTGGTGAAAAGGGAACACTTATACATTGTTGGTGGGAGTGTAAATTAGTTCAACCATTGTGGAAAGCAGTGTGGCAATTCCTCAAAGAGCTAAAAATAGAACTACCATTTGACCCAGCAATCTCATTACTGGGTACATATCCAAAGGAATATAAATAATTCTACCATAAAGATTCATGCATGCATATGTTCATTGCAGTGCTATTCACAATATGAAAGACATGGAATCAACCTAAATGCCTGTCAATGGAAGACCAAATAAAGAAAATAAGGTACGTATATAACACAGAACACTATGTGGCCATAAAAAAGAATGAGATCATGTCCTTTGCAGAAACATAGATGGAATTGGAGACTATTATCCTTTTCAAACTGACACAGAGACAGAAAACCAAATACTGGATTTTCTCACTTATAAGTGATAGCTAAATGATGAGAACACATGCATACAAAGAGAGGAACAGCCGACACCAGGGCCTACCAGAGAACAGAGGGTAGGAGGAGGGAGAGGAGCAGACAAAAAAATAACTATTAGATACCAGGTTTAGAACCTGGGTCAATCTGCACATCCAACCCCTGTGACAAGAATTTACCTATTTAAAAAACTAGCACATGTACCCTTGAGCCTAAAATAAAAGTTAAAAAAAATTCAGAGTCTATTACTTTTGCGAGAAAAATGGCTGTTTCTTTCCTGCTAATTTTTGGTAAGACGTTCCTAGAATGATTGAGTAGCAACAATAGTTCAATGTTCAGTGCTTAAAAGTATGTTTTCTGGTAAAAATGTTGTCCTTTTTAGAATCAGGAATACTAAGCCTTTGGAGTCCTAAGTTATAGGAACATAAAACACATACTCCACTGTTTCACTGGAATTGTTGAAAGCTGGATCACCGCTATTCAAAGTACATTTTTGGACCCATCCAATAAAATTTTTGATAACACTGATCCATATATATGCATTTATTTAAGGTGAACAATGCATACTTGAGGAAGACATCCTTACTCTATTGGATCTTCTTTACACACTAGTCTATTCACCACACCTTCAAAGCTCACCCCATCACTACCAGGTTAGAAGCTTCTAGGTGGTCTATGGTATTATAGAGTCAGTTGATACCCTTATCATGTGCCCTAGAAGCAACTATTTCTCTGTAAATTCATTCTTTGCTATTATTATTTTATGTGGGATCCCATGCTCCTGGAGCAAACTTTATGCAAGCTCTCAAAGAATGTTACTATCTGAGACCCTGTGGACCAAAAAGTAAACCAATATGCAAAATGTGAATAATGCACAGGCAAAATAAATCATTATCTCTTCCATAATTAAAGATGTAATACAAACAACTTGTCACCAAGTGGCTCCTAGACTTTATGAGAGATAGTGTCCTATTCAGGGCCCAGTATTTGTTCCTGTGGAAATAAAGTAGGATACTATGCAGCCTTGATAGATTACCCTTGAATGTGCTTTCGTGTTGGTGGGCCCTCAAATACTCTCCATCCCTTCCACCACCTCTACTCTGTTTAAGAGCACATTGTGTCAGCTCTGTGGAAGCTGAGATTAGAGGCTGCCTGACGTCAATTGACAAAGTCATCAGATTTACTTTGATGTGTTTCATGTTGGATATTCTATGACGGATGTTTACGTGTGGTACAAAAATCGTAATTGGTAGGCCAGGTCCCGTGGCTCACGCCTGTAATCCCAGCACTTGGAGAGGCTGAGGCAGGTGGATCACGAGGTCAGGAGATCGAGATCATCCTGGCCAATAAGGTGAAACCTCGTCTCCACTAAAAATACAAAAAGTTAGCTAGATGTGGTGGTGGGCACCTGTAGTCCCAGCTACTTGGGAGGCTGAGGCAGGAGAATGGCGTGAACCTAGGAGGCGGTGCTTGTAGTGAGCAGAGATCAGGCCGCTGAACTCCAGCCTGGGTGACAGAGTGAGACTCTGTCTCAAAAAAAAAAAATTCATAATTGGCACATTATTTTTATATAACGATCTCCTTTCCTCCTCTCTAGACTTCCTAGTCACCAATCTTTACATTTATCTCCTTTCAGGACACTGATCAAATGACCAAGCCACTCACCACTGACCATGATTCACTATATAGTCTTATCACAGATCACCTCATTTCATGCACAAAGCAGGTGACTGCATGCACTGCTTAGAATCGCGCCTTTCAGGAGATTTTTCTCACCACCTTTTCAGGTGCACAAACGAATTAAGCCCTGTGAGAAAGAAGTCTATTTTTTAATCTGTATCCTAGGGACAAGTCAACTCATATATGAATCAAACTCATCCTTTCTCTTCCTCTATCAATTGGTCATAAAAAAATCACCCCTTGTGATAAATTTGCCAGTGATTCTTTTTCAGCTCACACTTATTGTCACATGGTGCAACACGGCAGTGGATGACATGGTGCATGGAAGGACTGTATAGGGAACTACAATCTTCCATGGGTCTCTTATCTTCTGACATGGCTTCCTGGTTATGTTGAGAATGCAAACCCTTGACCACTCTTTACTTGTGCCATTTCTCATGGTTGTGTTCACAACAAAAACCTTGAAGGTTGAGATAATGTTTCTCTCTCAATAAGAACCAGCCTTGCTTTAAGTGTGGTACATATCAAAGCTAGTTTTTTTCAGTTGTGACTCTGTATAGTATGCATCTACTCTCATCTGCATACTCCCTCCAGGACTTGTGGAGGCTAGTATCAATTGATAGACATATCATTGCCAACATAAATCTTTTTTTTTTATTTTTTTTTTATTTTTTTTTTTTTTTGAGACAGAGTCTGGCTCTGTCACCCAGGCTGGAGTGCAGTGGCCGGATCTCAGCTCACTGCAAGCTCCGCCTCCCGGGTTCCCGCCATTCTCCTGCCTCAGCCTCCCGAGTAGCTGGGACTACAGGCGCCCGTCACCTCGCCCGGCTAGTTTTTTTTTTTTTTGTATTTTTAGTAGAGACGGGGTTTCACCGTGTTAGCCAGGATGGTCTCGATCTCCTGACCTCGTGATCCGCCCGTCTCGGCCTCCCAAAGTGCTGGGATTACAGGCTTGAGCCACCGCGCCCGGCCAGCCAACATAAATCTTAAGTTATCTGCTGTGCTATGAATAATAAAGTCCATTGTCTCTGTGTCAGGAATTTTGTGTCTTCTGTCAGTCTCAATAAAACAGTTACAGATTAAAATATGAAGCCGTGAGGAGTGGAAAGCCCAGCCCCTGTCATTTGTTCTTGCACCTTATATTTGCCCTCTTCTCCTGCTTACAATTAATGATGGTTGTCCTGCTTCTATCATGTGCGATATTGCTGGTGGGTCCTTACAATGTGTTGGTCTGCATGATTAATCTTTTGATAGGCACTCTGGTTCTATGGTCACTTTATTTTTCATAATTAAGTACTCTATCTTGATCAGGCCCTAGTCACATACCAGGTGGTTTTAAGCAAGTATTGTTTATATCTTTGGCAAAAAGAACTTAAACTTGTTCTGAAACCTAAAGGATAATGAATATGTATGAGCGCGCGCGCATGTGTGTGTGCGTGCCCACACACATGCATGCACTGTTGGATCTTCATTTACATGGTTTATACTTTTGTTTATAAAAAGCACATGTTGAAGAACTTAAAACTGTAAAGTCTTAAGTGTTGTGTTGATCAGCATTTCAGAAATCTCCTGAGGCTTTTTTTTTTTTTATCACTATAATATATAGAAACTAGCAAGTTGTGGAATCAATGAAACTTAACTGCAGAAATATCAGTAGATATTCTCTAGTGGTTTTCTGATATGTATTTATATGTATATCTTACCTCAAGCTTTCTGAAAAGCAGAAACCTGTATGAATTCATCTTATAATTGAAATTTTCCTTCAATATAAACTCTCATTACATCAATGTAAAGATTGGTATTGTCTCTACAGCAAGTAGTATATTATACTATCTTTTTTTCTTAATTATATCTCTGCCTTTACTTTAAATCTATAAATTATCTAGGAAATAATACATTGTTTGTCCCCAGTGAATTTTTTATTCAAAATTTCAAGCAAAGATAACAACTATTAAAACTTCGACTAGCACTACCAGAAGAAATTCAGGGAAATGAAAACTAAATAAAAACAACAAAAACAAGACGTAAGCTTCCAACAAATAAAATAAAACAGATGATAGAGAATATATGCTGTATTATTTCATTTTTTTAAAAATTCTTAAAAAAAAAGTAAACTAATATGTAATGACAGAAAGCAGAGCAGTGGTTGCTTGGCAGTGTGTAAAGGGAAAGTAAGAGGGGAGAGGTAGTTTTTGGGGGATAATATATAGTCCTTATTTTGATTATATTGATGGTTTCACAGATACATCTAAATCTACATCTACATCTATATCTATATATTACTATTCAGTATGTGCAGTTTGTTTTTTAATGATTTACCTCAATAATTATGCTTAAAAATGCTAAGAAACTGGAAGTTTTTTATTGGCTAGATACAGTTTTTTCCCCCTTGGAAACCATAAATCAAGTGATAACAAGAATCTCAAGGATAAATGATACCTTGCTATTGAAGTTGAAAGAGAAGCACCAGTCACTGGGGAGAGAAGCTGCATTCCACATGCTTCGTCTCAGGACACTATGTAAAATACAGACTATAGTACAAATTCTGATAAACACAGCTAAGAAATAGCCATGTAAAACTTCAAGATTTACCTGAAGCTGTTAATTAACAATTTTGTGATACTGACTTGATCTACCTAAAATAAGTTTTGAATATGTTCTTACTCATATGATATATTTGCAAAATATTGAAGACAGTACACATACATAAAAAATTGATAATTTAATTTGTTTCACAAAATATATTGTTTACTCCCATGCTAGATAGTGGGATGTAAAACCATGACCTCACAGAACTTAAGAATATAGTTTTGATTATTCATCTAACAAAAGATATATTTCATTACTAAGTATACATTATATCTGTTAAATATTTGTCTTACCTGTGTAATTTGTAAATTAGAAACAAATATGCATATTGAAGGTATAGTTCACTTTAGACAATTATTAATATCATTTTAGTTGCTGAATCAAAATCAACTCAGTGCTTACAGTAAATGCTTTGTAGTGACAATTGAACATCATTTGAAGAAGATATCATTATGAGTCCTACAGTTTATACATCACCAAAATAACTGACTTTGAAATTCAGTGTATGTTCACATGTACCTTTTCTTTCATACAAATGTGCTGTCTTTTATAACATTACAAGGGAAAGTCAATTTGGATCATCTGATTGTCCTTTTTGTTATTCCAGAATGTTTGTATTCTAAAATGTTTACTATATCATAATTATCTGGGATTCATACTTCATATAATCCTTAACAAATGAATTCTAAAATAAAAATTCAAATGATAGAATAATATTCAAATATAGACATATTGACCTCCACAAATACAACCATATTACTTCTGTGTCTGTATGAAATATTCTGTTTTGTGCAAGACTGAGTTAAATGAATATATCATGTGTGTCTTTTATAGCCACAGACACATGCTCATCTAATAGTTTGTTTTCTTCACCAATTTCATATGTACAACCTGGGAAATTATGAAATTAGAGAGAATAGTATTTTGTTTTATTTGTATATGTCATTCTCACAAATACTTTAAAAAAACATGGGACTCGTAACCAAGGAAGAAACTTGTTACCTGCTTTCCTATAAGTTACTAGCACTTCATATCTCACCTCACTCTTGTGCTATGCTCCGAATAGAGTAACTGAATCCCTCTAGCACTTGTGAAAACCATCCATGTTGAAAAATAGATGACACACTGCTTCCAAAATCAATTTTCAGGTTTTCTATGAATAAATATTTCTTATGTTTTTATTCTACAAAATATATTTTAATGCAAATACTAATCCTTTGAAAATTAAGTATAATGTATTTGCTTAGGACTATGCTATGTGACAGATGGTGGTTATGCATATTAATTGTTGGTCTTTTATTTCTGTATTAATGACTTGTAATTGACTGTGGGTTCTAATCAGTGAATGCTGTTAATATCCCCAAATTGTAGAGAGTTCTATATGAAAAATATGAACAGGTTTGGCTTGGCTACCAATGAATAAGTATTTAAGATAATGTTATTTTACTTATTTTTAATTGCATTCAATAAAAATGTTTCCCATACAAAATATGTAGTTATGGTGACAAACTACAAAAATGACTATCTTTTTTTTTTCTATCTATGTTTGCATTTCACTTTTGCAATACGATTTTACACCATCTTGCATAAAGCAGTGAAGTCTATTCTTCTAGCCCTTGAATCCAGGCTTGATTAAATTTGCTTTAGTCAATGGGACAATAGAAGACATGATGGAAACTTATCCTTGGCTTATTAATTGGAGTCTGTACACTTGCTGCTCCTCAAGAGTACAGACTCCACTTTACATACCACCACTATGTAAAGAAGCCCTAGTTATCTTCCTGGAGAATGGCAAATTAGGTGGAGAAGGAGACCAGAGTTTCTGGTCATCTCAGTGTTCCCCATCTGAGGTACCAGAGATTAGTTGAGTTGAGCCCAGACAGGAAAAGGTATCCAGCTGAGCTCATACTAAATTATATATCTACAGATTCAGGGACTAAACAAATGATTGTTATTATAAGGTGTTAGGTTCTGGGGGATTTTTAAGGCAGAAAAATGCTAACTATATCAATTATTAACATGGATTAATCTTGAAACTACACACATATTCTGTAATAACTTTATGAATAATGATTTTTCTTAGATTTCTTCCTTGAGATAATCACATAAAAATCTAGGAGTCAACCAGAGCTTCTGGATATCTCAGTGTTCCCATCTGAGGTACCATCGATTAATTGAGTTGAGCCCAGACCAGAAAAGGCATCCAGTAGAACCTATATTAAATTATATACCTACAGATTCACAGGTTAAATAAATAATGGTTATTACAAGATATTATGTTCTGGGGGATTTTTTAAGGCCGAAAATGTTTTGTTTTTTTTTTGAGATGGAGTCTCGCTGTGCTCCCAGGCTGGAGTGCAGTGGCGTGATCTCGGCTCACTGCAAGCTCCGCCTCCCGGGTTCACGCCATTCTCCCACCTCAGCCTCCCAAGTAGCTGAGACTACAGGTGCCCGCCACCACGCCCGGCTAGTTTTTTGTATTTTTAGTGGAGACGGGGTTTCACCATGTTAGCCAGGATAGTCTCGATCTCCTGACCTCGTGATCCACCCGCCTCGGCCTCCCAAAGTGCTGGGATTACAGGCTTGAGCCACCGCGCCCGGCCAAGGCCGAAAATGTTAACTGTATCAATTATTAACATGAATTAACTTAAAAGCTACACACATATTCTGTAATAACTTTACAAATAATGACTTTTCTTAGATTTATTCCTCACTATAACCACATAACAGTCCAGGAGTCAGAATTATGATGAAAGATTGCAAGATTGGGAAATGTGAGAATACCAAATGAGACTAGACCACTTGTCTCATAAAACTGATATTTATGGTTTCTTCTCAGTAAACATGGAAGTGGATGCCCTCCTCAGCCTTAAAATTTGAGAAACTTACTTTCAACTTACCAGTGTTCCTTTCTCTGAAAATAAATCATCAAGTATGGCAGATAATATCATGGACCTGAAACTTATCAAATCAGTTCATCTGGACAGTGAGACGCTGGATCCCACACCCATCATGATTGCCTAACTGACCACCAGCTGTTTGTTGACCAACTTTTTCCTTATCCTTCCCTAATTCCTGTTTTCCCACATGCAGTAAAATTTCTATCCTGCTACATAAACCCCTAATTTTAGGGGTGGAGGATAACAGATTTGAGACTGATCTGTCATCTCTTCAACTGCAGCACTCAAATTAAGCTTTTTTTTTTCCCCTGGCAATAAATGTTCATTGTCTCAGTGATTGACTTTCTGTGCAGTGAACAGTAGTAGGTCCTAGACCAATTCCCTGGCATTTTTATGACACAAGAACTATAAGTAAGAAAGATATCACTGAGTTCCAGTTAAAAGTGGTGAATTGGAACTCTGTTCAATGTGTTTACCTTTGTTACAATTTAAATTCACTTAAAATATTAATAGAGAAATAAAAAGCATAAACCTAAAGAAAAAATACTTTAAGATAAAAACCTATATAATTGTTTTCTTTGTTTGTTTGTTTTGGAAACAAGGTCTCACTCTGTCACCCAAGCTGGAGTGCAATGATGTGATCATGGCTCACTGCAGTCTCAAACGTCTGGGCTCACATCATCTTCCCACCTCAGCTTCCTGAATAGCTGGGAGGACAGGCATGTACCACCACACCCAGTTATTTTTGTTCATTTTTTGTAAAGACAGGGGTCTCATCATATTGCCCAGGCTGGGCTCAAACTCCTGGACTCAAGCAATCTTCCCACCTCATCTTCCCAAAGTGCTGGGACTATAGGTGTGACCCACTGCACGTGGACAAATTCTTAACATGAACAGTAGGTAGAGGATTTGGCAAATACGAAAGAGCTAAATACCAGGTATCTACAGAAGGAGAAGTAAAGGAAAAGCACACCAATTCTCATGACAGAACCAAAGACAGGCTGAGATATAGAAAGCATCATGTAATGTATATTGAGGTTGAGATGGGGCATAATAATGAAAGCAAAAAGATTGCTCAAAATTTTGTAAATGGATATCTAGATACCCCATTGCCTTCCCCCATCCAATTCATCTTTGCAAATAAACTGACTCAAACCGTGCAAAAGTCAAAGGTTTTATTCTATGTAGAAATGTTTGCAGAAATGGTCCATTCAGTGATATAATAAGTACTGCAGAAATTAGGAAAAAAAAATATTTCCAGAAGGATATAAGGAAATAATGAAAAGTTTCTTAGTGAAAAAATGTCTGGGCCTGTATGTTCTCAGAGGAAGAGGAATCAAAAATTACTGGAGAGTTGTCGTTACAAATAACATGCTGATTGGATAGGAAGCAGGACTAGTGTGCATCTCCCACTTGGATAAACAGAAGAATGTGCAGAGAGTCACGCTGTGAATCTTTGTTCCAAGAACCACCAAAAAAAGTACCAGGAAAACCGAAAGTATTCACAGATCCTTTCAAAAAGTGCCACACTGCTGCAAACTCCCTGAGACAAACAAAATACTGAGTTCTCAGAGTGTGAAGGGGAAAAGCCTGCCTCTGAAGGCACATAAATCCAGATCACTGAAGAAGACTTTAACTCCACCTAGAGCTGTAAAAGATTTAGGGAGTGTCTTGAAATATAAAAGTAGAAGCAGCAGCAGGAAAGTCCTTGTAGGCATTCCCAGTTTCCAACAGGAACGCAGGGAAGCCATTCCTGACTATATTTCACAGGGAAGGCAAGTAGTGGAATTAGGGAGAAGTTGCAGAGTGAAAGAAGCCCCCAGCTGAATTTTGTGATAATTCTGAGAAGGCTTGAACTTCCTTGAACAGAATTTATGGTGCAAACAAGAACTGCAGCAGATAGGAATGCAGGTGCAGGACACCCAGCAATGAAGGCAGGTGGGGAAGAGCATGACCTGAAAGCCATGCTTGCTTTCTCATCAGGGAAGCTTATGACCTGGGGCAGGTCTGAGTTCTATGTGCAGGAGGCCTGGATCAGCACTGTTTAGCAGGGCACTGCTGAGTGAAACCTGCCTTGCCAACTGTGTAGGGGGAGCTGGGTGAGGCCAATCATTGCTGGCTATTCCCCACTCCCCTGAAGAACCTACTGCACAGCAGAGGCAGCCATTACAGCAACTCTTGGCAGAATAACACTGCTCCCAGGAAGGAGAAAACAACAGCACTGCCTGCAACACCCTGGCTAACCAGAGGTCCTGAGTCTGTTCACATGACAAATTCACTGGTAGTATAAACAATATTCAAGAAAGCCAGCACACGAAACCTATCCACAAACAAGGAAACTCAGTGTCTACAGCACTCACCTGCCATCTCCACCAGAGCAGGTGCTGGCATCAATGCCTGGGAGACCTGAAGACTGGTCACATCAATGGACTCTCTACAGACACTCCACAGCACCAGACCAAAGCATGGCAGTTCCATTGGGTGGCTAGATCCAGAAGGGCAATAACAATTGCTTCAATTCAGCTCTCAGGAAGAAGTCCCATTCTCAAGGAAAGGGGGAGAGTACCACATCAAGAGATCATGTTGTGAGATAAAACAATCTGAACATCAGGCTTGAATTCCAGGTCTTTCCACTGGTGGGAAGTTTATTACAGCAGAGACACAACTGAAATGCTGAGTGTAGTAGAGAAAGTCTGCACCTCTCTTCCACAACAGGCAGGCAGCCTCTGTGAGAAGAGATCCTTGTTACTCCCTGGCACTCCACTGCAGACACAGCTGGTGCTTCCTCCGTAGGAATGCAGAGTGAAGGCACATATAGACAGCCTTCCTGGAATAATCCAGGGTAAGCATAATCCCACAGGAGGAGCACACTCCAGATTCAGGTCTGCACGAGAGGCAGAGTCACAGTTCCTTTCTACTTGGAACATCAACATTTCTACAGAAGAAAAGAGGTGGCTGTCAGTTTTGAGTAGCTGAAACACTAGAATAGGAGTGAGGCTGTGAGATGAAGAGTTTTCCTGCTGGCCTGGCAGGGAGCTGAGGTAGTTCCAACTCTTCACCTTGGTAGAACCTCAGCACATCTAACTGAGAAGTCCCTCTGCCACCCTCATCAAGGCTAGCACCTCCGCCCACTGTTGGGTATTACATATACCCATTTGCCTTAGCTACAACCAGTGCCTACCCAGAGATGTTTTCCCTATTGACTTGAAGCCTGACTCAACTCAGTGAATAAAATAACAGAAAATAAATAAATAAATAAATAAATAAATAAATAAATAAATAAATAAAGTGTATCCCACAAGAGAAGGAGACAAGTTCAAGAGATCCCTGGCATTCCAATTCCATAGGAGACAGTGATCTCACCCACACACCAAGAACATAACTACTACAGCCAGATCCGGGAAAGTCAGTGTGCAAAAACTGTCTATAACTAAGGAACTTATACAGTGTTCACCCAAACAAACACCAAGAATCAAATTTGGCTAAAATAAATATTAAAGTCTGATTCTTAACAGAGGAAAAAAAAAGACATTTAAATTTTTTTAAAAAACACAGTTCAATCAAAAATAAATTCAATAACAATTTTAGGAAGTAGTCTACTCAAATGAGTGGGAAGCAGAAAAGTTTTTCTTGTAATATGACAAAGTAGGTTTCTATAACATGCCAGAAAGATCACACTAGTTCCCAAGCAATGGATCCAAACCAAGAAGATATTTCTTAATTGCCAGATAAAGAATTCTGAAGAATTATTGAGAGGTGAAGCCATCTGGACTTCCTGGGTCGAGTGGGGACTTGGAGAGCTTTTCTGTCTAGCTAGAGGATTGTAAACACAGCAATCAGCACTCTGTAAAATGGGCCAATTTTTCAGCACTCTGTAAAATGGACCAATTGGTGCTCTGTAAAATGGACCAACCAGCAGGATGTGGGTGGGACCAAATAAGAAAATAAAAGTTGGCCACCCAAGCCAGCAGTGGCAAAACACTCAAGTCTCCTTCCATGCTGTGGAAGCTTTGTTCTTTCGATCTTCACAATAAATTTTGCTGCTGCTCACTCTTTGGGTCCACGCTACCTTTATGAGCTGTAACACTGACCACAAGGGTCTGTAGCTTCATTACTGATGTCAGCGAGACCATGAACCCACTGGGAGGAAAAAACAACTCTGGACACGCCACCTTTAAGAGCTGTAACACTCACTGTGAAGGTCTGAGGCTTCACTGCTGAAGTCAGCGAGACCACAAACCCACCGGAAGGAAGAAACTCTGGACATATCTGAACAACTGAAGAAACAAACACCAGACATACCATCTTTAAGAACTGTAACACTCAATGCGAGTTTTTGTGGCTTCATTCTTGAAGTCACAAGACCAAGAACCCACCGGAAGGAATAAATTCCAGGCACATTATGATTAAGCTACTCAAGGAGATACCAGAGAAAGGCGAAAAACAACTTAAATTAAGAAAACAATGCAAGTTATGGATACAAAATTTATACAGAGATATATGTAAGGAAATAATAATCACAACCTCTAGAAATGAAAGAAAGACACATCAGGGAAATACAAAATGCAGTGGAAATTTTCAAAAATAGACTAGAACAAGTAGAAGAAAGTACTTCAGAACTGAAAGACAAGGCTTTCAAATTAACACAATCAGACAAGGACATATAAAAAAGAATTTAAAAAAAAATAGACACTTTCCAAGAAATTTGGGATCATGTTAAATGGACAAACCTAAGAATATTTAATGTTCCTGAGGAAAAAGAGAAATCTGAAAGTTTGGAAAACTTATTTGAGGGAATAATTTAGGAAAACTTTCCTTGCCTTGCTGGAAATTGAGACATCCAAATACAATACAAAGAACTCCTGGGAAATTTATTGCAAAAATATCACCTAGCCAGATAGTTCATCAGGTTATCTAAAGTCAAGATGAGGAAAAGAATCTTAGGAGCTGTGGAGCAAAAGCATCAGATAGCCTATAAAGGAAAACCTATCAGATTAACAGCAGATTTCTCGGCATAAACCTTGCAAGCCAGAAGGTATTGGGGTCCTATCTTTAATCTCCTTAAACAAAATAGTTGTCAGCCAAGAATTTTGTATCCAGAAAAACTAAGCTTTATAAATGAAGGAGAGATAAAGATTTTATTCAGACAAATGCTGAGAAAATTTGCCGCAACCAAACCAGTAAAACAAGAAATGCTAAAAAGAGTTCAAAATCTTGAAATAAAACCTTGAAATGCACCAAAATAAGAACCCCCTTACAGCGTGAATTTCACAAGGCTTATAAAACAATAACACAATAAAAAAGGTACTTAGGCAACAACTAACACGATGAATATAACAATATCTCAATTCTCTATACTAACATTCAATGTAAATGGCCTAAATGTTCCACTTAAAAGATACAAAAGATACAAAATGGACAAATGAATAAAAATTTAACAACCAACTATCTGCTATCTTCAAGAAACTCACTTAACACATAAGGACTCATACAAGTTAAGGTAAAAGAACAAACAAAGCCCAATTCCAGCAGAAGAAAATAAATAACAAAAATCACACATGAACTATATAAAATTGAACCAAACCAACAAAAAAAATACAAACAATGATAAGTAAAACAAAAAGTGGTTCTTTGAAAAGATAAAATTGGTAGACCATTAAAGAGATTAACCAAGGAAAGAAGAGACAAGATCCAAATAAGCTCAATTAGAAACAAAATGGGAGCTATTACAATCAATACCACACAATACAAAAGATCATTCAAAGCTATTAACAACACCTTTACGTGCACAAACTAGGACATCTAGAAGAGATGGATAAATTCCTAGAAATGTAGAACCCTACTAGATTAAATTAGGAAAAGTACAAACTCTGAACAGACCAATAACAAGCAGCAAAATTGAATCAGTAATAAAAATTGTCAAAAAAAAAAATTGTCCTACAGGACCAGAGGAGCTCACAGCTGAAATCTATCAGATGTTCAAAGAATTGGTACCCATTTTACTGAAAATATTACAAAATATAGAGAAAGAGGGAATCCTCCCTAAGTTTTTCTTTGAAGCCATTATCACCCTAATAGCAAAACCAGGAAGGGACACAGCAAAAAATAGAACTACAGACCCATATCCCTGATGAACACAGTGGTAAAAAGTCCTCAACAAAATACTAGCTAACCAAATCCAACAACTATCAAAAAGATAATACAACATAATCAGATGGATTTTATACCAGGAATTCAGGAATGACTTAAAATACATGTCAATAAATATGATATAACACATAAAAATAATCAAAAAATGAAAATCACATGATAATCTCGAGACAGAAAAACATTTGACAAAAATCAGCATGCTTTTATGAAATAACTTTCAGCATTGGCATGTAAGGGGCATACTTCAGAGGAATAAAAGCCATTTATGACAAACCTGTAGCCAATAACACATTTAATACAAAAGAAGTTAAAAGAATTCCACTTGAAAACTGGAGCAAGACAAGGATGACCACTTTCACCACTTCTATTCACCACATTACTGGAAGTCCTAGCCAGAGCAATCAGATAAAAGAAAAAAAATAAAATAAAGAGCATCCAGATTGGAAAATGTTATGCCCAGACCGTTTGTTCCCCAAAGAAGACCACCAGAGTCCAGAGTCAAAGTCAAGCGGCAAGGATCTTTTACTGCAAGTTCGAACTTGGTCCCTCCCTTCCACAGCATACAAGAGGGCCTCGAACAATGCGAGTGCTTGCTTTTTATAGCCCGAGGTAAATAGGATAGTAAGGTTACAGAGGAACAAAGGAATTCTTTTGGTTACAGCATTACAATTGGTTTACATTTTAAGTTATACATTTAGCAGTTTTCTATTGGTTCCCGCACTTTCAGTAAAACCACAAACGGCTGTGTCCTTATCGGGGGCTTTTCCAGGTGGTGTTTGTACTGGGCTCAGGAAATTGAGAGATATATGGTGGGATGTGTTTGTACTGGGCTCAGGAAATTGAGAGATATATGGTGAGATGTGTTTGTACTGGGCCTGTTTGTGTTGAGCCCGGGGCTGAGGAATGTGCTTTGTGTTGAGCCCGGGGCTGAGGAATGTGCCTGATTTCTTTCAAAAAGAGGAAGTCAAATTCTCACCATATACATAGAAAAACCTAAAGACTCATCCAAAAAGCTCCTATCTGGTAAATCAGTAAATTTTCAGGACACAAAATCAAAGTACACAAATCAGTAGCCCTGCTATACACCAACAAATACCAAGCTTAGAATCAAATCAAGAACGCAATCCTTTTTATAACAGTTGCATATATATATATATGAATATACATATGACTACAGTTAACCAAGAGGTGAAAGATCAAAAGTACAAAACAAGGAAAAGTACAAAACATTGCTGAAAGAAATCAGAGATGACAAAGAGCAAATGGAAACACATCCCATAATGATGGAAGAGTAGAATCAATAGTATGAATATGACTATACTGCCTAAAGCAATATATAGATTCAGTGTAATACCCATCAAACTACCATCATCATTCTTCACAGGAAAAAAAAAATTCTAAAATTCTTCTGGAACCAAAATGAGTCCTTATAGTCAAAGAAAGACTAAGCAAAAAGAACAAATCTGGAGGCATCACATTATCTAACTTCAAACTATACTACAAGGCTATAGTTGTCAAAAAGACATGGTACTGGTACAAAAATAGGCATGTAGACCAAGGGAACAGAATAAAGAACTTAGATATAAAGCCAAGTACTTACAGCCAACTGATCTTTGACAAAGCAAACAAAAAGATAAAGTGGAGAAAGGACACCATGTTCATTAAAGGGTGCTTGAATAATTGGCAACGCACAAATAGAACAGTAAAACTGGATCTTCGTTTCTCACCTTATACAAAAATCAACTCAAAGTGGATCAAACACAAATCTAAGGGCTGAAATTACAAAAATTATAGAAGATAACATTGGAAAAACTTCTAGACGTTGGCTTAGGCAAAGAATTTATGACTAAGAACCCAAAAGCAAATGCAATCAAAACAAAAAATAAACAAATAGGACTTTTTAAACTAAAAACTTTTGGCACAGGAAAAGAAAAAATTAGTAAAGTAAATGTACAGCACATAGAGTGGGAGAGAGTATTTGCAAACTACAAATCTTACAAAGGACTAATATCCAGAATCTACAAGGAATCCACACAAATCAACAAGAAAATAAAAAAAAAAAAGTTCAAAAAGTGGGCAAATCTCATAAATACACAATTCTCAAAAGAAAATATACAAATGACCAATACACATATGAAAAAAATGCTCAACATCTCTAATTATCAGGGAACTGCAAATTAAAACTACAATGAACTACCACCTTACTCTTGCAAGAATGACAATAATTAAAAAATCAAAACACAAAAAGTGTTATTGTGGATGTGGTGAAAATGAAACACTTTTACACTGCTTGTGGGAATGCAAATTAGCATAACCACTATGGAAAACAGTATGGAGATTTTTTTGAAGATTAAAAGTGGAACTCCCATTTGATCCAGAAATCATCCTGCTGGCTATCCACCCAGAGGAAAATAATTCATTATATGAAAAAGATACTTGCACATACATGGTTATAGTAGCACAATTTGCAATTGCAAAAATATAGAACCAACCTAAATGCCCATCAACCAATGAGTGGATAAAGAAAATGTAGTATATACACACCATGGAATACTACTCTGCCATAAGATGTAATGAAATAATCATATTTGCATTAATTTGGATGGAGTTGGAGACCATTATTCTAAGTGAAGTAACTCAGGAATGGAAAAACAAATATTGTATGTTCTCACTTATAAGTGGGAGCTAAGCTATGAGGATACAGAGGCATAAGAATGATAAAATGGATTTTGGGCACTTGGGTGGAAGGTGGTGAGCATTAAAAACTACATATTGGGTGCAGTATACACTATTTGGGTGACAGGTACACCAAAATCTCAGAAATCATCACTAAAAAACATATTCATGTAATCCAAAACCACATGTTCCCCCAAAAGCTATTGAAAAAAAATAACATGCCCATGAGAGTAGAGCCTCCAATAATTGATTTAGTGCTTCTGTCTTCAAGAAGAAAACAAAAAGGAATGCCAGATATTAAATGAAGTTCCCAATATAAATTTTGGAACCCGATGAAAACAAACACAAAGAAAATGAAGCACCCCTCCCCATACACGCTCACACATACACACACACACACACACACACACACACACACACACAGAGTGATGAAGAAGGAGAAGGAAAAAGGAAGAATACAGACTATAGAAGACAGAAACTCTTTTCATTTATATATAATATTTTCAGATATATTAAATAAGTTACTGAATTTGTTTAAAAAAAAGATGTGATTTAAAAGGAACAATCATAGAAGGGAAGGTATTTATAAGGCTCAAAAGCTGAATAAAAGATGTAGAAGAAAAAGTCAAGAATACTACCCAAAATAAAAATATGAAAACTTCTAAAATAAGCAGTAAAAATCCCAGATAGTCAAATAATTTAATTATATGATTACTTGATATTTATAAAAGTAAAATCTAAGAAGAGAATATGGGGACAGACACCACATCCAGCCATTTCTTAATATACTTTCAGAACTTCATTTCAGGCAAAAAAAAAAAAAAAAAAAAAAAAATCCAAAATCTACCAGAGGAAAAATGATAGATAACATGGAAAATTTACAAAGATTAAAGTACATCTTGTGATCAGACTTCTTGATAGTTGAAAAGAGTATATAAATACCTTCAACATGTTGTAAAGACAATTATTTTCAAATTTAAATTTTATACTTGGAAAACCTGTCTCTTCAATTACAAGGCCATCACATTTTAGACATGTAAAAACACAAGAAATGTATCTCTAAGTAGTCTTTCTCCATGATGTATCACAAGAGCCCCACTCTAAGGAAAAGGCAACCTAAAAGTAAAAGAGGCAAACAGAACAGGAGACAAGTTATCAAAATTAATAAAATAGTTGCAAGATCTGATAAGAGACAGGAAGTTTCATGTGGAATAGCTTTACAAAGGAAAAAAAAAGAATCTGAAAGATTTTCTGATAAGTCTAATAACATCAAAAGTAATCAGCAGAGTTTTCAAAGTTTTGTTTCAGAATTTTGAAAGTCATAAAGAGAAGTATATAGAAAATGAGGTAAACAAACGAATACACACACACCACATCCAGTGGGAGAGTTACAGAATGATAAACCAATCGTTATCTTGTGAATGAATCAGCAGTAAATAAATTGATTTAGCCAAAATTTGTGATTCATGTATATTGAGGAGTTAAAGACATGGTAATGTGTAGGCTGAGGCAGATGTATAAAAATTACTTTATACTGGTAGGGTATATACTAATATATAGTATATATCAGAAGATTCTAACATGGTGAAATCCCATCTCTACTAAAAAATAAAAAAATAAAAAAAAAAAATTAGCTGGGCATGGTGGTGGGCGCCTGTAGTCCCAGCTACTCAGGCGACTGAGGCAGGAGAATAGCATGAACCTGGGAGACAGAGCTTACAGTGAGCCGAGAAGGCGCCACTGCACTCCAGCCTGGGCGACAGAGTGAGACTCCATCTCAAAAACAAACAAACAAAAATTACTATGTACTTACATTTAGTAATAGAAAGTCAATAAATGTATTTAAAATTATAAAAGAAAAAAAGCAGTAAAAAGTTTATTATATTAAGATACAGTTGCAAATAGTAGGGAAAAAGTAGTACTATATGTGTGTTTCTTTAGAAAGGTGTTCTGATGGGCAAGAAGGAGTGAGTAGTGTCTGCAATTTTTCCTTATATAGCAAGCAATGCCAAGCAACCTTCAAGATTATGTGCATATTTTGAAAAATAAAGTTTTAAAAAATAAATGACTGTTCTTTTTGCTTAGGATTGTCTTGACTATATGGGCTCTCTTTTGGTTCCATATGAAATTTAAAGGAGTTTTTTCTAATTCTGCCAAGAAAGTCAATAGTAGCTTAATGGGAATAGCATTGAATCTATAAATTACTTTGGGCAGTATGGCCATTTTCACAATATTGATTCTTCCTATCCATGAGCACGGAATGTTTCTCCATTGTTCGTGTCTTCTCTTATTTCCTTGAGTAGTGGTTTGTAGCTATCCTTGAAGAGGTCCTTCACGTCCCTTGTAAGTTGTATTTCTAGGTATTTTATTCTCTTTGTAACAATTGTGAATGAGAGCCCACCCACGATTTGACCCTCTGGTTGTCTATTGTTGTGTATGGGAATGCTTGTGATTTTTGCACATTGATTTTGTATCCCAAGATTTTGCTGAAGTTGCTTATCAGCTTAAGGAGTTTTGGGGCTGAGACGATGGTCTTTTATAAACATACAATCATGTCATCTACAAACAGAGACGATTTGACTTCCTCTTTTTCTATTTGAATAGGCTCTATTTCTTTCTCTTACCTGATGGCCCTGGTCAAAACTTTCAATACTATGTTGACTAGGAGTGGTGAGAGAGGGCATCATTGTCTTGTGCCGGTTTTCAAAGGGATACCTCCAGTTTTTCACATTCAGTATGATATTGGCCATGGGTTTCTCATAAATAATTCTTATTATTTTGAGATACATTCCATCAATTCTTAGCTTATTGAGAGTTTTTAGAATGGGAAGAGGTTAAATTTTGCTGAATGCCTTTTCTACATCTATTGAGATAATCATATGGTTTTTGTCAGAGGTTCTGTTTATGTGATGGATTATGTTTACTGATTTGCATATGTTGAATCAGCCTTGCATCCCAGGGATGAAGTCGACTTGACCATGGTGGATAAGTTTTTTTGATGTGCTGCTGGGTTTGGTTTGCCAGTATTTTATTGAGGATTTTCTCATTGATATTCAAAAGTTGGAGGCATCATGCAACCTGACTTCAATCTATACCACAAGGCTACAGTAACCCAAACAGCATGGTACTGGTACCAAAACAGATATACAGACCAAAGGAACAGAACAAATACTTCAGAAATAACACCACACACTGCAACCATTCAATCTTTGACAAACCTGACAAAACAAGCAGTGGGGAAAGGATTCCCTATTTAATAAATGGTGCTGGGGAAGCTGGCTAGCCATATGCGGAAAACTGAAACTGGATCCCTTCCTTACACCTTAAACAAAAATTAACTCAAGATGATTAAAGACTTAAATGTAAAACTCCAAACCATAAAAACCGTAGAAGAAAACCTAGGCAATACCATTCAGGACATAGGCATGAGCAAAGATATCATGACTAAAACAAATGCAATTGCAACAAAAGTCAAAATTGACAAATGGGATTTAATCAAACTAGTGAGCTTCTGCACAGCGAAAGAAACTATCATCAGACTGAACAGGCAACCTGTCGGATGGGAGAAAGTTTTTGCAGTCTACCCATCTGACAAAGGTCTAATATCCCGAATCTACAAGTAACTTAAACAAATGTACAAGAAAAAATCAAACAACTCCATCAAAATGTGGGCAAAAGATATGACCAGACACTTCTCAAAAGAAGACATTTATGTGGTCAAAAAACATGAAAAAAAGCTCATCATCACTGGTCATTAGAGAAATGCAAATAAAAACAACAATAAGATACCATCTTACACCAGTTAGAATAGTGATCCTTAAAAAGTCTGGAAACAACAGATGCTGGTAAGGCTGTAGATAAATAGGAATGCTTTTACACTGTTGGTGGAAGTATAAATTAATTTAACCATTGTGGAAGACAGTTTGGAGATTCCTCAAGGATCTAGAACCAGAAATACCATTTGATCCAGCAATCCCACTACTGAGTACACCCAAAGTATTATAAATCATTTTACTATAAAGACACATGCACATGTATGTTCACTGAAGTACTATTTACAATAGCAAAGACTTGGAACCAACCAAAATGTCCATCAGTGATAGGCTGGATAAAGAAAATGTGACATATATACACCACAGAATACTATGGAGCCATTAAAAAAAAAAAAAAATGAGTTAATGTCTTTTGCAGGGGCTTAGGTGAAGCTGGAAGCCATTATCTTTGGTAAACTAACACAGTAACAGAAAACCAAACACCACATGTTCTCATGCATAAGTGGGAGTTGAACAATAAGAACATATGGACATAGGGAGAGGAACATCACACACCATGGCCTGTCAAAGGTGGGAGGCAAGCGGAGGAAGAGCATTAGGACAAATACCTAATGCATGCGAGGCTTAAAACCTAGAAGATAGTGATAGGTGCAGCAAACGACCATGGCATCTGTATACCTAAGTAACAAACTAGTACGTTCTGCACATATATCCCAGAACTCAAAGTGAAATAAAAATAAAATAAAATAAAATAAAACAAATGACTGCTTATTTGGTTTCTTGAATTTAATGTTAGCTCAGCTCAATTCATTAAAAATATTATTTCTGAGCCTCTACCATTTGAGAAGCAGTATCCTAAGTTAAAGTGATGGGCAGAAGGAAAGGGAGACAAAAATGTAAGTAGAAATAATTATCAGAATAAAATAACATGGAATTGTTTCTAGGTATTTTGAATGTGGAGTTAAAAACTGTACATGTTTCAAATAGACAAATAGATATAAATAAAATATATAATGAATTTCTACTGAAATTTACAATTTTCCAATAAACATTTTTAAAATTCTCCTATCTTACATCTTATATCCTTTCTTTCATGTTAGAGTTCCTGATTGTCAATAACACTTGGTGTAATATTTTGAATTCATATTTTGCTGATTTTGTATCATAATTTATTCATAATCAATACTCCCAGAATAGTATATACACTAATAACAAGCATCTAATAACTGAAAATAGTTTAAGGTCTTCTTTTACATTTTTACTTTGTTCATTTATTGACCACAGTGCACAACTCAATTTGACAGTACAACTAAATGCCTAAGTTCAGAAATCCCTTGGAATATTCCCTTTCTGCATAGTGCGCCACATACTAGGTGCATATTTTTCTTCATTTATTTCTTTTTATTTTGACATTTAGGTATTGCCTTTGTATTTGATTATATTTTTAAAATTCACATATTTACACTGTTTCACAGTCATGATGTTATTATTTATTTTCAAAAAAGTCTAGCTTTTTGCTCTATCCCCTCTAACTAGTTCCTCTTCTCTCTTAGGTAGCCATCTAAATTTATTCTATTTTTTCTTCTATTTTAAAAAACTATGAACATATATTATCTTCACATATTTGACCTTAACTAAACAGTCACATACAGTTCTCTCCAATTTGCCCCTTTCACTTAGCAATGTAAAGTCCAGTAAAAATGAATCCCATATGACCATTCTGTGGTCCTGAAACATGGCTCTTCATGGGGGTGCAGTTGGAAATGTAGAATATAAAACTATAATATGGCAGGGCGCCATGGCTCACGCCTGTAATTCCAGCACTTTGGGGGGTCGAGATAGGCAGATCACAAGGTCAGGAGATTGAGACCATCCTGGCTAATACAGTGAAACCCCGTCTCTACCTAAAATACAAAAAATCAGCTGGAAGTGGTGGCAGGCGCCTGTAGTCCCAGCTACTGGGAGGCTGAGGCAGGAGAATGGTGTGAACCTGGGAGGAGGAGCTTGCAGTGAGCCAAGATGGTGCCACTGCACTGTAGCCTGGGCCACAGAGCAAGACTCCTGCCTAAAAACAAAACAAAACAAAACAAAACAAAACCTATGATATATACTCATACCATGTTATGATGATGAAACCAGTTACCAACAGGATCACATCAAAATTCCCAGGAGCTATTGGTGAAATACAAAAACAGTATCAATCTCTGTAATAATTGCTGTTGATTAAAACACATCACATATGATTGTATCCATGATTTCATGCTGACCAAATTAGTTGGTCACTTTTCTGTGTAAAAAAAAAATGTAATTTTTATTCTAAACTGGTATATTAAACAAAAGAAAGCATTTATTTTACCTTTGATATCACCGAATAACCTAACAGTAAGTAAAGAGAGGTATTTCAACTAGTAGAGTGAGAAGGGATATTAGAATATCGCCATTTGTAATGCCCATAAATTCACGAATCTAGGGATTGATATTCAACAAACTACTAATATCACTAAATGGAGACAGGCAGACACAATACATATATGGATGGAGGTATTACTGGCCATCTATGAAAAACACGCCCCCCAAAATTTAAAATAAGCTAAATTAAGCCTCTATATTCAAGTACAATTGATGGTAAATAAAGAAACCAGAATAACATGTTAAATAATACTTTGGGATATGGGTGGGGGAAGGAATGCAACCAGCAAAATATTTAAAGTGGGAAACTCTACAGTACCAGTGAGACAGAGTTTTCAACAAATAAACTTACAAAAAAATAGAGTGAGAATTCATATGTTAAGGAGATTTGAAAGATATATTAAGTAATCACAATGTGTAGACTTATTTAATCATTTAATTAAATTGAAAACAAAATTATGAGAAAAATGAAATTTTGAACAATGCAGCATTAATTACATATTTGAAGCAACAAACACATTTCTATTTATTTTTCAGGAAAGAAAAATTGTGAGTGTGCTAAAGTTTTCATCTTTTAGAGATAAATATCAAAATATTTACTAATTAAATGATAAGGTCCCTGTAATTTATTTCAAAATAATATATTGTGAAAGGCATTGGAGATTTGTATAAAATAAATTGACCATGTGTTAATAATTATTAAAATTGCATATTGATTATATATGATTTCAAGATAGCATTCAATATATCAGTATAGTCAACATATGAATATACAAACATCTAATTTTTTATTTTTCAAATATTTCTTATTAAAAATAATCTATTTAATCTGTCATATACTTATCTAAATTATGTATAAACTAAAAGATACAGTGAAGGCATAAGTGAACATAATAAAAAGTGCAAAGTAAACATAGTAAAACCAGTAAAAAGCATAGAGAAGAAAATATAATTTCACTGTCACTGACAAAATTGAGGTAGTGGCATGTCAATTGAAATTGAAAGTTAAATAGAAAAGGTATTGCAAGTAGAGTAAAATATAACCAAGACATGAGAGTGGAAATAAAATTCTCAGAACTAGTTGCTTTTGCAGAGAAAAAGAGTAGAAATAAAATTTAGTAAATTACATTTCTTTTTCTCAAATTCTATAACAATTGAGAAATAAGAAGGTGGTAGACAGGGATCAACATATCTATCTCCTTTAACATGTATCAGATGAGACTCATAAACTAGTATTCTTTAAGTTCACTTGTGTATCTCCCATTTCTGGAACAGTGCTGGCACATAGTAGATACTCAATGAATACTTATGGAAAGTGTGAAAAATGGAAGTATTAATGAATTGTAGAATGCATAGAGGCCAGATAAGAAGCTATAGCCTCTAAAATTCCTAATATAGAAACCCAGGATATACAGACTTATTTATTTAAACAGAGGCCCCAATGAACTGGGATTGAATTTTATAGTGTATAGGAGCAAAGGAGAAAACACAAATTTCATATATATAGTCTGCTACTAAAAGAAGAAAGGTGTTAGGTTGTAGGAGTCTAGTTTCTCTTAAAAACTTTAATAATAAGATAAGTCTCTCCCCAGTAAATGGGGAGAAGTACATGAGTAGAGGGGAGAATGTCCAGCAAAGATAAATTATTTAACATTTTTCCACATGGAAGAAAACCTCCACACACTCCAGACTCAATTATTAAAAAAAAAAAAAAAAAAAAAAAAAAAAAGGCCGGGTGTGGTGGTTCACACTTGTAATCCCAGCACTTTGAGAAGCCAAGCAGGGTGGATCGCTTGAGGTCAGGAGTTCTGGCCAACATGGTGAATCCCCATCTCTACTAAAAGTACAAAAATCAACCAACTGTGGTGGTGCATGCCTGTAGCCCCAGCTACTAGGGAGGCCGAGGCAGGAGCATCACTTGAATCCAGGAGGCGGAGGTTGCAGTGAGCCGAGATCATTCCACTAAACTCCAGCTCAGGCAACAGAGTGAGACTGTCTCAAAAAATATATATGTTAAAAAAAAAAAAATACTATGGCTATATCTGTGGGTTCCTGTAAAGTAGGAGAAGATTGGTGGTATTAGGTTGAATGTATTTCCAAAGGGCATTAATTTCAAACATTAGAATATTATGCTTTATGTAGGATATGAGATGGTTCTCATAAAGTTTTTGAAAAGGAATCCTGATCAATTTATGACATCAGTTTTATTTGCAGTAAACTTTTTTTTTATATCTTAACTTTTTCATTTTAAGCTTAAATGCCTCTTAAAGTTACTGCTTACACGTTTTTTTTCTAAAACAATAACATTTTGTGATGTTTAATTGCTCACGTTCTTCCATTCCTTCAGTGCATCACAATTTGGAAACTGTGTCCAATTTATTCAACATATGAAATATATTCCCATATTGTTCCTTGTCTCTCTGCACTCAAGACTATAATCTTTAGCCCTTCATTCATGCTTTCTTATACTAATAGTATAGCATATCAGGTACTTACTTCTTTGACTCTCTTCTTATGAATTCTCCACCTGTCTTTGGAGTTACATTTCTGAAACTCAATTATAATCATGCCACTTTTCTGGCTTAAAACTTGTAAATATTTCCATTGTCTACTGATTACAGTCCTAACTTCCTATTTGTCATTTAGTGATGTGTGTGATCTTTAACTTATATTTTCAGATTCGTCTTTTGCTACTATTCCTTCTACACATTAAAATATAAATACATGTAGACTGTAATTAAAAATTGTTTCGGTTTTGGTACTCTTCTGTTTCTGGTGAAAAAAATCTTTGTTTAATCCAATACTTTCACATTTTGCTAGGTAAAGATATAAGGAATGTACTGAGAAGTTTCAGAAATAAGGCTTGATAAAAGCTATTATTTTAAAACTGGAAAATCTTTTTTGACACGTATTTAAATATTTTATATTTTATGAGCTTGAGAAACCATCTGTGGCTGAGACGTTATGCAGTTTTATTATCACCTGAACCAGAGTCCCTTAGGCTTGCTTGAATCAACAATACTTTGCAATCACATGTTCTAAAATACACTTTTGAAAGAATAAATAAGTTCCCCCATTCTTCAGTAAAAAATGCTGTAATGCTTTTATAATCAGGATTCCTTCCCACTTCTTGCTAGAGACAGTTGCACTGTGTGGAAGAAAGTTTTCAAAAAGCAATCATCAAACAAAGCATCCAGGTGGTACTAATCGGTATAGAAAAAAATAATCAAATAGAAAATAAATGTATAAGAATGATGCATGAGGAATTATATGAAAATGAGTCTATCTAATAGAAAGGATTCCAGACAAAAGAATGATGTTAAGGGATATTCTAGATCATTTCCATCAGGCTGTAAAATGTATCTCTGTAGGAAAATATTGAGAAGACACAAAATTTACTTAATAGCTACACTCATTATTCAGCTTAAAGGTACTTGAAGAGACAAGGCCTGCCAAAAAAAAAAAAAAAAAAAAAAAAATTCAATGACTCCTAAAAATTAAAAGAAAGCATAGTTTTGCTTGTAAGTTTAACATATGAGAAACAGATCATAAATTATGTATAGTTTTTAGGAAACATGACTCAAACATTTTTAAATTTGACTAGTAACTTGGGAATAGCTAATATAAATGAATGATTTTGAAATTAAAAAATGGAAGAAGAAAAGACTGAAAAATGTGTACTGAATTTCTCAGACCTTTTTACTAATTAAGTATGTATTCTTGGCAATTGAGAAATCTACCTTGTCACGAAAATTCACAAGAAAATTGGCTTGTGACTTAAAAAAACTGAAGAAACTTTGATTTTGATGTATTCTGAACAATGCATCTTCCAGTTTATAAAAAACAAACAAACAATTTCAATTAATTGAAATAATTACCCGATTTCTATAGATTTCAATTACTTAGTCTGTATATCTAAATATACCTTGTGATTTTGTGTGAACCATCACACTACACAGAATTATACTTTCTTTTGTGGCCTCAAATTGGAAAAAATATATATATATGTGTGTGTGTATATATATATCAATATAAATATATATATATATATATATATATATATATATATATATCAGGAAACAGCACTGTTTCCCCCTAAAGCAAATGCTGTGGCTGATCTAAAATATTTGATAGTACTGAAAAATGAAAATTGACTCCATGTCACAGTTTGAGAAAGCATTGTTAAATTTAATAAAACTGGGAGTTATCAGACCTTCCATTTCCTGAGCTGCTTCTTTCTGCTGGATAAGAGTCTTTTGTTAATGGATCCCAGGAGTTTGTCTTTGATACAAACATCAGGTTATTTGTATGTGCATTAAAGTCTGGGATAGTTAAAGGAATGTATTCTAGCCAGCCCACTAAACTGTCACAAGTTAATGGCAAACCCCTAGTTTAAAAAAAAAAATGCTAATAAAATTATACTAGGGTAAAGTCCTTCCATTTTAGAACACTTGTTTTTGTAAATAAATATGACATTTGAAAAGCATTCTTGAACCCATTGTATAGCAAGGGTACAGGAACATGGCCACTGAGATCCAGTTTCAATGCATATTAGGAGCATTAAAATATTGATTCTCTTCTATTCCCGGGAATTCTATTACTAAAATTTTGACTTGAAGAAATTAACCTAAGATGAACATAACATTTATATAAACAAATTCTGATGTCACAAGTATTGATAATTCAAAAGTGAGAAACATTTTAAACAATGAAAACACAAATTCATAAAATAAACTATGCTACAGTTATATGATGAATAAGCACTAAGTAGATATCAAAATAATGTTTTTATAAACATATGCTAAAGTAAAATAATACAATATATTAAAAAGTGAAAAGGAAAAAGACAAGCTTCACATACCACCGTCCTGTGATGTCTATTATAGCAACCACTAGTCCCGTGTGATTTTTGAACACTTGAAATGTGCCTACCTCAAATTAAAATGTGTTGTAAGTCTTAAATACACACAGGATTTTGATGACTTAGTATAAAAAAGAATGTGAAATAACTCAATATTTTATATTAATAACACTAATTACATGTTGTATTAGTCAGTGTTCTTCAGAGAAACAGAACCAATAGGATACACACACACACACACATATACAGAGGCTCCTTAACTTCTTATGATAGGCTTATGTTCCAATAAACTCACTGTAAATTGAAAATATTGGTAATTCTAAAATGCATTTAAGATACCTAACCAAATAAACATCACAGCTTACCCTACCCTACCTTAAATATGTCCAAAACTCTTACTATACTCATATATATTTATACACACATACGCACACATGTGTGTATACACAGACACACACTTTTTTTTTTGGCAGTGGGGGTGGGAAACTTGGAGACTCGCTCTGTTGCCCAGGCTGGAGTGTAGTGGTGCAATTTCGGCTCACTGCAAGCTCTGCCTCCTGGGTTCACACCATTCTTCTGCCTCAGCCTCCTGATTACCTGGGACTACAGGCACCTGCCACCATGCCCAACTAATTAATTATAATAAAGAGTTGAATATCTCATACACTGTTACAAAATAGGCTTTGTGTTAGATAACTTTGCCCAACTATAGGCTAATGTTTGACCAAATACCTTAGCACCCTTACCCAGCAAGTTGATGATTAACCATTACACATGTTATATATTTGGCAAGTATTGGGTAAAATAAAATATACTGTTAAAATGTATTTCACTTGTCTCTGTATGCCTTTTTATATAACAGAAAATTTAAAATCATATATGTGAAATTTATACTTCTATTAAACAATGCTACTATAAATATTATATAAGCAACTGATAATAGTGCATATTTTGGGGTGATCGTAGGTGACTTAATTTTATAAGATCTTATGTTTAGTAAGTATATTGTCTCTTTGTTCTCATTGGTTTCAAAGAACTTCTTGATTTCTGCCTTAATGTCATTATTTACCCAGGTCATTTGATTTTCATCAGAGGATGGCCAATCACATTTACCCAAAATGCCAATTTCTCTACTCTTTAAGAAATTATTGGTAAAATACCATAGTTCATGCCAATCAGTAAAAGCTAAGCAAAACTGATTTAAACTCCTATGAAACAAAATCTAGGATACAGTTAACCACAGAATAATAGCTTAAAATGGCTACAGACCATTCAGTTTCAGATATTTTTAGTCCTTACAATTCATGTTTTCAGTATACATTTAAAAGAAAATTATGAATCCATTACAGAGTGCTAAAAAATGTTGAGGCAGCTGGGCACTGCAGCTCATGCCTATAATCTCATCATCGCTTTTGGAGGCAGAGGCAGAAGCAATACTTGAGCCTGGGGCTTAGAGGCTGCAGTGAACTATCATCATGTCATTGCACTCCAGCCTGGGTGACAGAATGAGATCCTACTGGGAGGTTACTGAATTTGTATTTCCATTAATGTTTCTAATACAGGTACTGTGTGATGCTAATGACTTTGACAGTGTTTGAATATTTAGATTTAAAACAAAACTTTGTTTCAGACTGTAGGGTAAAGGCATGAAAGCTAAAAGAAACAATTCAAAATATATGTATGGTAGGTACTGTTGATTGGCTCATTCTCATGTGTTTTACTGTGCATGGAACCGGGATATTAAAGACAGCTTTCCAAACTTTCGTATAATTCAGACCTTGCATGGGATATGGCTGCTGCCAAGTAGCTACATGTGAAATAGATTTTGAAGACTAACATGGATACTTTGGGATAAAGGCTATGCCTTTGGTGTTGTAAGTAATGCAGAAGCTGAGTTACAGTTCAGTTTCAGAGTTTACTAGCTAGCTTTGTGGATATTATAGTTGGTTCAACAGTTTGGATGTGGAGACTGTAGAAAAAGTGTTGTGGTTTTGGAGGCAGCATGTTTGGCAATGTCACCTGATTACTCAGCTTTGATATCTTGGACTGCATCACTGTTCCCTTGAAAGATTAAGTTTGCATTACTGTTCTGGGAGAAATAGTGTTCTCATGCAAATAGTTTCTTTTGATTAGCAAAATAAATGAATTAATGTAGAAAATGGAAAAAAGATATAGGAAAATAAGGTGAAATATAGATTATTAGAGTTTCAAATAAATGTAAGCCTCCTAATTCCTTGAATTAAAAATTTTTTGCTTCAATTAGTTGAAATGTATTCTTATTATCAACAACCAGTAAGAAACATAATCCCATAATTCAAAAACAATAAAACTAACTTTAAAATGTATTTTTATTATATTTTATTAGTAATCTGATATTAACATATTATTTACTCACATAATATATTAATAACAAATACATGTTTATGTATTTAGATACATGTATCCATGTATCTGAAAGCATAGAAGATAGAAGAGTTTATATCTTCTATGTTTGTGTTACTCACTTAAGTAACATAAGTAACAATGTTATGTGACTGAAATATTCTAAATCGTTATTTTAATAGCTACCATCCTACACATATATAAATACTTAATTAGTACAATCCATCCATCATTGTTAGCCATTTGTAGTGATTACTTTTGGTGAAAAATTATCATATAAGACAACTGGTGACATAATCAGGAATGATATTCATTAATATTTATATTTATTTTTGAATGTTTAATGAATATTTTCAAATGACATTCAAGAACAATTTATACTCTTAGAACATCCTTGATAGTATTAAAATGTTTGTCTGCTACAGTACAATCGATTTTACTTTGTTTTGGTGCTAACCAAATTTTCAGAATGCTATTCTGAAATAATTAGTAAGGTTAATCATTTTAAATGTAAATAATGATTAATATTGTCACCTATTTTTTCTTTTCACATACTTGACATCAGATAAATGATTACTTTAGCAAAATATATATAGAATTAAGCAAATATATATAAAATTAGCAAAAATATATAGAATTAAGATTCATACCTATGAAACCATTAAGGAAAATTTTGATAAAGTTGACTACATATAAAAAAGGGTATGGAAGAACATACTTTAGGCATACAACAACAAAACACATTAAATGTTGAGGGCACACTTTTTGGTATGGTGCTTTTGTATGACACTGATCCTTCTGTTAACAACTGCCAGTGCATTCTCTGGTTATGCAATAGTCTCATCAATTTCTGTATTAGAGGTCTATGTAGTTTTTCTTATTGTGTGCTGAGTACCTGCAGTCATGCTCATTCTGACCTGAGATATGATATTGACTAATACTTAGAATAATTAAATCTAATGAGCTCAGGAGGGAATTTATATTCTAGCTTCGGGTCTTTTGTGCTCCTCCCACCATCACACCTAAGTCTGGCTCTTAGAGATAACAGAGATTCATCTATGAAAATAAAAATTAAACCCATAGATGTCAAATAAGATTATTTGGGAAAAGTCCAATTTTCAATTGTGTTCCATTTGTTCTTCATTTTGTTTGAGGTCAAATATAACAAATTAGGAAAATGACTTAGAGTGTCCCCTACTGATACTGGTTCAGAATTGATCCATTTGCATGAGAAAGAATATTGAACTACAACATTGTAGTTTTAAATAACAGTAAATACATTTAAAATAGTTTCTTTTGATTAGCCAAAGGAACAAATTAGTGTAGAAAATAGAAAAGATATATAGGAAAATAAGGTGAAATCTAGGTTACTAGACAAAATATAATAGATACAGATATTGATTCAAATTATATGAAAATGAATTATTTAATTCTTAGAGACTTTACACTTGATTATCATCTGAAGATAAATACTAGAGACTAAAATGAAACTTATTATATAGCAAAACATTAAAGTCTTATGTATTAGGCTGTTCTTGCATTGCTATAAAGAAATACCTGAGACTGAATAATTTATAAAGAAAAGAGATTTATTTGGCTCGTGGTTCTACAGGCTTTACAGGGTGCATAGTACTGACATCTGCTCAGCTTCTTGGGAAGACTCAGGAAGCTTACAATCATGGCAGAAGGTGAGGAGAAAACAAACATGTCATATGGTAAAAGCAGGAGCAAGAGAGAAGGAGAACAGAGGAAAGTGCCACACACTTCTTAAATGACCAGATTTTGCAAGAACTCATTAGACAAAGGCAGTTCTAAGTCATGGGGTATCCACCCCTCTAATCCCACCAGGCCCCACTTTCAGCATTGTGGGTTACAATTCAACATGAGATTTCAACAGGGGCAAATATTCAAACTGTATTATCCTACTTTATCAATTTTATTCATTTTTTACACATAAACACGTGTAAAATATTTCATATTCAGGCATTATATATTTCTACAATAGCACTTTACTAACAACAAATTTTCTTGTTTATTATAAAGTCCAATATAAGAGTTTTAACTTCAATTTTAAAAAGCAAATTTTGTGGGAATAAAATAAGTGAGAAAGTATTGGATATTGGCTACATTATTCATAGGATTGCATTTCTAATTCATGAGAAATTTTAGTGTGTCATAAATTGCCATACCACCAATTAAGCCTATTTTATTAATAACAGTAATAACTATACTCTGACTACTAAATCCTTGTCTGCTTTACAACTAAAAAGTCATAATGTATTTCTTGTTCACTGTTCACTTTAAAACGGCTTTATCCATTTAAAATTTTTTAACATTTTTTCAATGTCAATCATATATAAATGATGAAAATTTTTATTTGCATTATTGCAATGTTTAATAACACTACACTAGTATCTGCATGTATAAATCCACTGATCTTGGATATTTAAAAATATTCTTTTAAAAAACATGTTGATTTCCCTTCTCTTGCAGATAAAGTTTAGTATTTGAAAAATGATAAAATATAAAATCTATGTAAAAACCAGAAATTACAATAATATTCCATGTCCTAATCATATTTGAAAATGCTTTTTGGTTTCCAATAAGCAATAAATATATTAAATAAATTTGAATTTTACTTATTAAATAAATTCATTTTATGATAAAATAGCATCAAATATTACATAACTTACTTGGACAAATAATATGATGAGTCATTTTTTAAAGACATGTAGTAATAATCTGAAGTCAAGAATTAATGCTCACTTTAATAATTAGAGCCTCTAAAAATGTGTTTATGCTGAATATACCTATATGTTGTTAATTTGCCAGAGATGAGAGTATCTTTGAAAATAAAATAAAATTTGTCCTTTCAAAAGGGTGTCAGATAATTATTTCCTAAATTTTACTTGGTAATTATTAATAGAATTAAAACATATATAATATTGCATATGAAGTTATTCATATAGAAATGCAAAATTGAAAGAAAAAACATCAAATTAGATTGAACCACATGAAGTTGCTGACATTACCATTTCAATCTGTAAGAACAGCAACAACGTATAGTTTAAGCTATTGCAGTAATCAAAATACGATGTAGAAATACTAAATTTCAAGTTTTGGTAGGAGTTAGTTTGCCCTTAAAGAATGGCAAAAGTTGTTTCTTTTCCTTGTCTTCCAAAATCAACTGGAAAGAGAACAATGTTCAATATCAACTCTTTAATATGTCTAATGTGGCTAAGAAGGAATCAGAGTAAAATAATTGGAACTATTTATCACCCCTCTCTTATAGTCCATCCTAGCAGCATCTCCCAGCAGAAGCCATCTCTTATTCAACCAACAGTAACTTTTTCATTTAATTTAATTAAATAATTTAGTTAGTTAGTTAGCTAGTTAGTTAGTTCTGGAGACTTAGCCTCGCTCTGTTGCCCAGGCTGGAGTGCGGTAGTGCGATCTCTGCTCACTGCAACCTCCGCCTCCTGGGTTCAAGAGATTCTCCCAACCAACAGTATCTTTTATTTAATAAGTCAACAGGCTGGTAACATCATGATAGCTACAGTACAAGATAACATAATGAACAAATAGTTGTCTTAGACAGTTTTAAAATCACTATGATAAAGTTGTTTGTACTTCTGATTTTTGTAGGTACTTGCCAAATAATTTGCCTAAAGCTATGTCATCAAATAATAATAATAATACATTTCTATTTCAAAACTTACATGGATGCTGCACTTTTCAGGTTTATTGAGTCATGTAATTAAGCACATGTAAGGTTTAGGTTGACTCTCTAATTACCTGCATAGTATTTCCCCTCTTTTATATGATTATTTTAGTTTATTAATAGTTACCTTCTAAAAATTTGAGATGATGCAAATTACCATCTGTTAGATAATGAAAAATATCTTAGTATTTATTCATTGGCTGGCATATTCTGTGGAGATGAAATTTAAAAGAGGAGAGAAATGAGTGTAGAAAAGTTTGAAGAAGAAGAAATTTTGAGTACAACTGTCCTGGAGTAGAGAATGGCCTTGTGAGAAAATAATACAAATTATGGGCATTAGTTTAGCTTTTTTAATGGATTATGAGATAAGTAGAGGAATTAAGTATGACATCTGGGTTTTGTCCTGGCTAAGTGGGTGGATTACTCTTTCATTTACTGGAAATAAGGAAAACTGAAGTAGGCACAACTTTCAAAGCTTACATCATTCCCCGTGACAAGCTAATTTTAGAATGATTTTAGATAACTGGCTTATTACCATTCTCAGTGGCAGTCTTCTCCAGAGGTATCCATGCTGCAGATGTTAATAGCCTTTCCTTTTCTGTGCATGTTTATGTATGTATGCACGTTTGTGTAGTTTATATATGCGTGTATGGGGGGGGTGTATTTTATGTTACCATCATACTGGATATAGTTTAATGAATCATGTTGATTTTTTTATTGTTTATTCTATTGTGTGTGTGTGGGGGGGGTGAGCACTTTCTAAGTACTTTTAAAGTATAATACTAATTATCTTTGGTAGTCTAAATACATAAACATTTTTAGAAAATTCAAAACATTCTATTCTCTGCTCTCTAAATATTTTACTTACTTTTTTTAATCTACTGCATAGGCCAGGCCATTAACTCTTTTAATTCTCTTATTTAAACAATTTTAGTGCATAAATACAATTTCAAGCAGTACAGATTTATCAGACATCCATGGCCTATATTTGGCATCGTGGCAATAGCTATATATATATATATAAAATATCCACACTTTCTGTGGTACTCTGGTAGAAAACAACTACCAAGTTAAGGAAATGTAGTACCATCTCCAGTTGCTGAAGTGTATTATAATCAGAAAATGTGTAGATATTTTTAGAAAGGACTTTAAAGAAGTTAAGTATTTGTACATTTTTCACCTTAATTGTTTCAAGGACTGAATTATATTAACAGTGTTGTTTTACATTAAGCCATCTTAGCATTGCAATAAAACATTTTAGATAGGTTGACTTTTTGTTTGTTTTTAACTATGCTAGATGAGATTTCACATACAATTTTGTTTATAAATCATTATTAACATGCTGGAAATAATTATTATTAACAAAATGTTAATACTTTTTTGGACTAATGATTTTCTTTCTTGTGTCACTGTTCTGAATTTCATAAAGTTTAGTATCTACATTATTCAAAGTCCATTCAATGAATAAAATAGATACTGACATTGTTTCCCTGTATTCCGTGTACTGCAATGGTTTGTAATGGATAAGTGTGTGTGTATATATGTATATATGAAGCAGAAAATGGATTATCTGTAAAAAAAATATATGATCTGAGCTTGTATATTTGAATTGAAGGTAGAGGATTAAAGCAGGTGGTAGGCAAGCAGATACTTGAATCCCAGATCCATGTTTTATTCGGTTATTGAGGTCTTCAAGCTTTTAAATTATCCTAATTCTGGTTTGTTAATATTTATCTTCTGTAACAACTTAATTTTAATTTTCAAATTTATTAGTTTATTTTGCTAATATTGTATGAGTTAGTATCATTTTCAAGATATATTTTGTAATTAATACTCTTATTCACTTGAAATTCAAAGTTTTTAAAACAAATATCAGAATATAAATGTTTCAAAGCATTTATTTAAAAGATTCAATAAAATGTATATATCTTATTAGTATTTCAAAAAAATTCTTTGTTTTATTTTATTAAATCTGTTTTATTTTCTATATATCTTATTTCTCATATTGTTTAATAAATTATTTATATATGCATTGCATTTTAATTTCCTAGTATCTTTAAATGTTTAGTTCAAAGAAACATTCAAATAAGTAAAAAACTGTTTAAACAAAATTTATTTAAACTAAATATTTAAACTAAATAATTACTAAATAAATGCTAATATTTATTTAGTATAAATGTTTATTTAGTTTATTCAGTTTAAATGAATTTTTAGTACATAAATCGAAAGCATTTTTTAGTGGTGACATTGTTAAGTAATGCTCTGTAAGAGCAATGCTAAATAATCAGTAATTTTTATTTTAATTTTTAAAACTACTTTCTTTTAGAGTTTTTGGTTAATGTATACTTGTGGTCCATTGAAATGTATTTAATACTACTTCTTTAATATAATAATTGTCTTCAAATTGAGTTTTACAAACGTGTATCTACATGAATAAGTATACAAATATATATAATATACTATATACTCTCTCACATGCTCTCTCTCTCTCTTTGTGTGTGTATCTTAGTAATGATATTGGATTTTTCCTACATGTTTTAATTTGATGATTTTAATCTCTGGAAAGTCTAAATTAAAGTAGTAAAATTTAAATAGTAAATTAGGATTGCTATCGTGGAGAAGAAAAAATTGAAATAATGGCCCAGGCACAGTGGCTCATGCCTGTAATCCCAGTACTTTGGGAGACCAACGAGAGCAGATCACTTTAGGTCAGGAGTTCAAGACCAGCCTGCCCAACATAGCAAAACCCCACCTATATTAAAAAATACAAAAATAATAAATTAGCTAGGCATGGCGGTGCATGCCTGTTATCACAGCTACTTGGGAGGTTGAGGCAGGTAAATTGTTTGAACTTGGGAAGTGGAGGTTGCAGTGAGCCAAGATCATGCCAGTGCACTCCAGCCTGGGTGACAGAGTGTGAGACTTCATCTCAAAAAAAAAAAAAAAAAAAAAAAAAAAAAAAAAAAAAAAAAAA
>NC_037672.1:78743850-78744624 GCF_003255815.1 Theropithecus gelada
GAAAGGAAAAAAAAAAAAAAAAGAAAAAATTAGAAAAAAAAAAAAGAAAAAATTTAAAAGGAAAAAAGAAAAAATAAACTATAAAAAAGAAAAAAAAAAGAAAAAAATAAATAATATAGCTCATTTAATTTTTCCTCTAATACAGGATTCTAAATTTTAACTGACAGTTTGCCTGTGTAGAGCCTGGAATTTGTAACAACAACAATGAAAAAGAAAACCAAAACCTAAGTGTAAGAAAGCCTATTTGCCTTAACAAATCAAAGAGGAAACCTCTCATATCTTTTTTTTTTTTTTTTTTTTTTTTTTGAGAGAGAGTCTCTGTCGCCCAGGCTGGAGTGCAATTTCGTGATCTCAGCTCACTGCAGGGCCTCCTCCCTGGTTCACACCATTCTTCTGCCTCAGTTTCCTGAGTAACTGGGACTACAGGCGCCCGCCACCATGCAAGGCTGAATTTTCTTTTGCATTTTTAGTAGAGATGGGGTTTCCCCATGTGAGCCAGGATAGTCTTGATCTCTTGAGTTCAAGTTCTGCCTGCCTCAACCTCCCAAAATGCTGGAATTGCAGACATGAGCCACCATGCCTGGTCAATGCTCTGCTGATTTTTGTGAGAGGGAGTTTCACAATGTTGGTCAGGCTGGTCTTGATCTCCTGACCTCGTGATCTGCCTACCTTGGCCTCCCAGAGTGCTGGAATTACAGGCATGAGCCACCGCGCCCCACCCAGAGTATTTATAAAAACAAAATACTCTTTTACTCTTTTTTTTTTTTTTTTTTT